>NC_083570.1:20762188-21062188 GCF_027579695.1 Neoarius graeffei
CTAGTAATCTCTACTACACAACGAGGCCTGCTGGTGGTCATATTTGTCTGGGTCATACAATTCTATGTTATATAGCTGACCCGACCCCGGCCCCCCATCACAGTTAGGAACGACAATGTGACCCCTGGTTTAGGGCCTATATTATTGCACATAATAATTGCATCGATGAGAGATGGCAGAGGTAGTAGTGGTGAAGTAGTGCAAATTAAACGACAAACAGGTTATTGGTGCTACGTTACAAGTTGTGGGTGTTATACAGTCTGACAGCAGCAGGTATGAATGACCTGCGGTACCTCTCCTTCTTACACTGTGGGTGTAGCAGTCGACTACTAAACGAGCTGCTTAAAGCCCCCACAGCCTCTTGTAGGGGGTGAGAGGGATTATCCATGATTGAGGTCAGCTTGACTAATATCCTCCTCTCACCCACCACCTCAATGGAGTCCAGAGGACAGTCCAAGACTGAGCCAGCCCTTCTGACCAGTTTAAGTTTCTTCCTGTCCCTCTCTGAACTTCCACAGCCCCAGCAGACCACAGCGTAGAAAATCGCTGATGCTACCACAGAATCATAAAAAGTCCTAAGCAGTGTCCTGCACACACCAAAAGACCTCAGTCTTCTCAAGAGGTGGAGACGACTTTGGCCCTTCTTGTACAGGACATCTGTGTTGTTAGTCCAGTCCAGTTTGTTGTTGAGGTGAACGCCCAGGTATTTGTACTCCTCCACAATCTCGATGTCCAAACCCTGGATGTTCACTGGTGCAATTTGAGGAACCAGTTAGATGGGATGTACATATGATGGCTGACTATTGTTGGAGCATCAAATGCGATAGTCCTCAAGTTGAACACTCCAGAAAGAGCTATAAACGTAAATTTTTACCTTAAAGGGCTGATGACACGAACATGACTCTATGCAATTTCTTAAATAAACTATACAACATGGCAAACATGTTAGATTTCTGTTATAATTACGTGAAAAGAAGCTGTTGTTACGCGAATATCCAACTTTTAATTGCACAGCGCAAGAAAACTGGGTCCGTGGCTCGCGGCCATGTTGCGACGTCAGCGGAAGAACACGCTGCGGTTCACTGGCTGTTCTACTCTGGTTCTACTCAATGGAAATGGCGCATGAAAACGCCGGTGAACTCTCTAGTGTTAGCTCTTCCTCTTCTGGGAGTCTAGAATTGTGTTGATCTCTTCCGAATAGAATCTATGATAGCCTACCCTCTTTACCCTTTGCCTCGCGTTGCTAGGCGGCAGTTACATGAAAGCCGCAAGCTTTCACAAGCAAATACATGACTGATATCACGCCGACTTTATGATTACATTTATGATTATCATGTAGAATCTATAGCTCTACGTACCTTTATCTTATGTCATTTCACAACACATGTTCTGACAGGAGGACTGTCTTTGGATCCGGCATAGCTACTAGTTAGACCCCCTCCGGAATACTGGCAGTGTTGCCAGATTGGGTGGTTTCCCGCCCAGTTGGGCAGTTTCAAGTGCATTTTGGTGGGTTTTGAACATATTTTGGGCTGGAAAACATCAGCAGTATCTGTTGCCAGATACTGCTGATGTTTTCCAGCCCAAAATATGTTCAAAACCCACCAAAATGCACTTGAAACCGCCCAACTGGGCAGGAAACCTCCCAATCTGGCAACACTGTGTAGGCACTGCTGATGGTAGTAACACACGTTTGTGCTGAACTGAACATCCAAGAGATTCTTTTAAGCTGGGAAGGGTGTCAAAACAATCCAAATCGAAGTGTTCAGGGCACAGGACGGATGTTGGTGAGGGCTCCCACTTGTCACGAGTGCGCCTGACTTGCTTCACCCACTTCGCATGCAGCTCGGGATCTCTGGGAAACTTGAATAAACTTACCCCATCTTTGTGGGTTTTGAAGCAAAAGCCGGCAACACAACGCGAAGGCATAATATCTCTCTCTCTCTCTATATATATATATCTATATATATATATCTATCTATCTATATATATATATATATATATATATATATACACACACACACACCCCGACTAGTGGCCTAGTGGTAGCGTGTCCGCCTCTCGATCGGGAGATCGTGAGTTCTATTCACGGTCGGGTCATACCAAAGACCATCATAAAAATGGTACCTACTGCCATCTGGCAAGACACGCTGCAATACAAATGTGTATGGGGAGTTAAACTCTCGTGGTTACCAGAGGACTAGCCCCCCACTGTAACCCTAGCTATGTAATAGGCGAGAGGCCGAGGGCTATGGAAACGGAGATCGGCGCCGCCCGATGCGCCACATACAGGTTGGGCCTGGTTAGTACTTGAGTGGGAGACTGCCTAGGAATACCAGGTACTGTAAGGCGTGGGAAGGACTTTGACTTTTGATATTTTTTATATATATATATAAAATGTCTAATAAAAATACTAATAATGATAAACTGAACACCTGTCACATCAACAACAAACTGGTAAGTTAGGAGGAAGGTTCTTTCGCTGACGTCATATAGCTCCTCCTCCTCCTTCGTCTCCTGGGTGCTGCAGCCCCGTCAAATTTGCCAAAATAGCCGAGTTTTTTATCATAACTTGTAAAATAGGCGCCTTCGTGAATTAATATATGGATCATCGGGAATTACTTTTTATGTTATAAAACATCGCCAAAGATGTCAAAAACGTGTCATCAGCACTTTAACTACTTGCACGGGCGGCACGGTGGTGTAGTGGTTAGCACGGTCGCCTCACAGCAAGAAGGTTCCGGGTTCCGGTGGCCGGCGAGGGCCTTTCTGTGTGGAGTTTGCATGTTCTCCCCGTGTCTGCGTGGGTTTCCTCCGGGTGCTCCGGTTTCCCCCACAGTCCAAAGACATGCAGGTTAGGTTAATGTGGGGCGGCCTTGGGCTGAGGTGCCCTTGAGCAAGGTACCGAACCCCTGACTGCTCCCCAGGCGCTCTGGTGTGGCTGCCCACTGCTCTGTGTGTGTTCACTGCTTCAGATGGGTTAAATGCAGAGGATGAATTTCACTGTGCTTGAAGTGTGCATGTACACAATTATATTAATTGTGCATGCACACAATTATAATTACAGTAGCCATATCCTTTGTAAAAACGTGTTAAATAAACATTGCAGTCATGCCTGTTTTTCATATTTCATTGTCATTATTTGTAAATTTTTATAAAACAAGCACATATCTGTTAAGTATAGTATTTTTCATATTTTTTAAGAAAACGGGGATCCTATAGTTCAAAAACTTGACGTGATAGAGAAAAACTGAGATCAGTTTTGGATTCCGCCCCCAAAATTAGTTAAAAACAGCTGTCAGACCTAACTCAACAAAAATTGTTCCCCAGTGGGCTGAGGTGCCCTTTATTAATTTTTTTTAAATAAATAATTATTTCTTTAAAAAAAAAAAATCAGTATGTGGTATTAAGTTAACAAAACAGTTTTTATTTCAAATTTGTTGGACATAGACTTATGTAGTACAAAATATATCTTTTACAGTAGCATGCAAAAGTTTGGGCACCCTTGCTGAAAATGTCTGTTACTGTGAATAGTTAGGGACCGTATATTCAATCTTCACATCTCTGCGCACTTTAGTGGGAATCACATCAAAGTAATCCTGCTAATGCCGTACGACTGTGACTATTAGTCGCAGGCTTGCATCGTTGGTTCTGTCCACATCATCCGGCTCAAAATAATGCCGGTTAAATATGTCTTCACGTCACTCGCTCAATCTATTACCTTTTTCATATATGTCCACTTTGAAGAAAACCTTTTAATTCAGTCAGGAAATGTTTTAAATTTAGTGGACATGGGCTGTAAGATGATGGTACAAACTAGAGCCAAAAAAAAAAAAGTCTTGGGAAAATTTCTGCGATTAAAAGAATAGTCCAGTTCAGTCATGTGTAAATTTGCCATGTGCATGCAAAAGTTTGGGCACCCTTGCTGAAAATGTCTGTTACTGTGAATAGTTAAGTGAGCAGAAGACGAACCGATCACCAAAAGGCATAAAGGTAAAGACGAGACATTTCTTTTCAGCATTTTCTGCAAGATTTGTGTCTTATTTTTGTTTGTACAACTGGAGAGTGAAAAAAGAAAAGGAAGACCATGTAAAAGTTTGGGCGCCCCAATACATTTGAGTTCTCAGGTAACTTTTACCAAGGTTCCAGACCTTAATTAGCTTATTGAGCTGTGGCTTGTTCAAATTCTTCATTAGGAAAGGTCAGATGATGCAGATTTCAAAGCTGTATAAATTCTCTGACTCCTCAAACTTGTCCCTAAAATCAACAGCCATGGGCTCCTCTAAGCAACTCCCTCGCATTCTGAATAATAAAATAAGTGATGCTCACAAAGCAGGAGAAGGCTACAAGAACGTAGCAAAGTGTTTTCAGGTAGCTGTTTCCTCAGATTTTAATGTTATTAAGAAATGACAGTTAACAGAAACAGTGGAGATCAAGGTGAGGTCTGGAAGATGAAGAAAACTTTCTGAAAGAACTGCTCGTTGGATTGCTAGAAAGGCAAATAAAAACCCTGTTTGACTGCAAAAGACCTTCAGAAAGATTTAGCAGACCCTGGAGTGGTGGTGCACTGTTCTACTATGCAGCGACACCTGAACAAATATGACCTTCATGGGAGAGTCATCAGAAGAAAACCTTTCCTGCATCCTAGCCACAAAATTCAGCGTCTGAAGTTTGCAAATGAACATCTAAATAAGCCTGATGCATTTTGGAAACAAGTCCTGTGGACTGATGAAATCAAAATAGAACTTTTTGGCCACAATGTGCAAAGGTATGTTTGGAGAAAAAAGGGTGGCAAATTCCAGGAAAAGAACACCTCTCCAACTCTGAAGCATGGGTGTGGATCGATCATGCTTTGGGGTTGTGTTGCAGCCAGTGGCACAGGGCACATTTCACTGGTCGAGAGAAGCATGGATTCGAATAAATACCAGCAAACTCTGGAAGCAAACATCACACCATCTGTAAAAAAGTTGAAGTTAAAAAGAGGATGGGTCCTACAATAAGACAATGATCCAAAACACACCTCAAAATCTACAATGGAATACCTCAAGAGGCCCAAGCTGAAGGTTTTGCCCTGGCCCTCACAGTCCCCGACCTAAACATCATTGAAAATCTGTGGATAGATCTCAAAAGAGCAGTGCATGCAAGACAGCCCAAGAAACTTGTAGAACTGGAAGCCTTTTGCAAGGACGAATGTGTGAAAATCCCCCAGGTGAGAACTGAAAGATTATTAGCTGGCTACAAAAAGTGTTTACAAGCTGTGATACTTGCCAAAGGGGGCGTTACTAGGTACTAACCATGCAGGGTGCCCAAACTTTTGCTTCGGGCCCTTTTTTTTTTGTGTCATTTTGAAAATATAAAAGATGAAAAATTGTTTTTGCTTAAAATATAAAGGGAATGAGTCATCTTTAACTTTATACCTTTTGGAGATCATTTCATCTTCAACTTGCTTAACTGTTCACAGTAACAGCAATTTTGATTAGGGGTGCCCAAACTTTTGCATACCACTGTATATAAATATATCGATGTCGGTGTTTACGTAAATGAGGAGAAAAATCCTGGGTCAGAAAATCTCTCTCAAAGTAGTTCCGTAGATCACATTTTGTTTATCATTCGTTGTTTGTATTAATTTCTAGTTTTGGAGTTTAGCAATAAATGTCAACAGGAAATTGACACTGTAACCACATGGACATCCAGGTCAAAGGTCGCATGTCATTCCTCGAACCAAAATATAAAATGGCGTCTAATTCTGTTTATTACAGTCAGATTCCAAATACTCTTTAAAACATTCCATTCTGTTATGAATCAGAAAAAAAATTTAATTCCATCAATATCGTCTGATACTCAAGGTTTCAGTATCACGATCAGAAGAGACAAGTGGTATCGTGCCATCTCTAAATTACACTAGAGCGGCGGCTACAATTATCGACACCTTTTCAGATTTAGTTTCAGTTACAACAGTTATTATTGGTTAATTAATCAACCGGAAGACCCGCCTCGCCCGTTGATCTTGCCGTCTGATGACCTGAGATGGAATTTTTTCCGCACGATCAGCAATTTGAGGAAAACCCGGACGTTATGATCGCAGGTAAGCATGGTGGAAAGATCATGGACATGTTTTTACTTCTCAAACTCGCCGATATTTCATGATCTCCTCGTCGAAACCTTACTTTTTCATTTGACAGTCACCGTTTTGTATCTAAATGCGTGTTTAAGAATCACGTGAGGTGTCGATAATAGTGATCACTTTCACCAGTGTCCACCATTATCGACACCCTGTGGAATTAAGGGACATTTACAACTGTTATGGATCGATCTTTATGTAACATTGTTGAAGATGAAGTACTTTAAAAAAATAAATAAGTGCTGTGATTTTATAATTTTTTTTTTTCTGATCCATAAGAGAATGGGATGTTTATAGAGTATTTAGAGTCCTATTGTAATAAATAGAATTAGACCAGAATTAAATTCCTAGCATATTAAAAAAAAAATTACATGATTGAAATATTCAAATTTTTTTTTGCAGTTTGTTGTAAATATCTACCACATATTACAATATGGGCGGCACGGTGGTGTAGTGGTTAGCGCTGTCGCCTCACAGCAAGAAGGTCCGGGTTCGAGCCCCGTGGCCGGCGAGGGCCTTTCTGTGTGGAGTTTGCATGTTCTCCCCGTGTCCGCGTGGGTTTCCTCCGGGTGCTCCGGTTTCCCCCACAGTCCAAAGACATGCAGGTTAGGTTAACTGGTGACTCTAAATTGACCGTAGGTGTGAATGTGAGTGTGAATGGTTGTCTGTGTCTATGTGTCAGCCCTGTGATGACCTGGTGACTTGTCCAGGGTGTACCCCGCCTTTCGCCCGTAGTCAGCTGGGATAGGCTCCAGCTTGCCTGCGACCCTGTAGAACAGGATAAAGCGGCTACAGATAATGAGAGATGAGATTACAATATCAGTCGACATTTTATATTTTGGTTCGAGGAATGACATGCGACCTTTTGACCTGGATTCTCTGTGGTTACAATGTCAATTGCCTGTTGATGTTTATTGGTAAACTACAAAACTAGAAATTAATATAAATAACAGCGAATGAACAAAATGTGATCTACAACCCCGATTCCAAAAAAGTTGGGACAAAGTACAAATTGTAAATAAAAACGGAATGCAATGATGTGGAAGTTTCAAAATTCCATATTTTATTCAGAATTGAACATAGATGACATATCAAATGTTTAAACTGAGAAAATGTATCATTTCAAGAGAAAAATTAGGTGATTTTTAAATTTCATGACAACAACACATCTCAAAAAAGTTGGGACAAGGTCATATTTACCACTGTGAGACATCCCCTTTTCTCTTTACAACAGTTTGTAAACGTCTGGGGACTGAGGAGACAAGTTGCTCAAGTTTAGGGATAGGAATGTTAACCCATTCTTGTCTAATGTAGGATTCTAGTTGCTCAACTGTCTTAGGTCTTTTTTGTCGTATCTTCCGTTTTATGATGCGTCAAATGTTTTCTATGGGTGAAAGATCTGGACTGCAGGCTGGCCAGTTCAGTACCCGGACCCTTCTTCTACGCAGCCATGATGCTGTAATTGATGCAGTATGTGGTTTGGCATTGTCATGTTGGAAAATGCAAGGTCTTCCCTGAAAGAGACGTCGTCTGGATGGGAGCATATGTTGCTCTAGAACCTGGATATACCTTTCAGCATTGATGGTGTTTTTCCAGATGTGTAAGCTGCCCATGCCACACGCACTAATGCAACCCCACACCATCAGAGATGCAGGCTTCTGAACTGAGCGCTGGTAACAACTTGGGTCGTCCTTCTCCTCTTTAGTCTGAATGACACGGCGTCCCTGATTTTCCATAAAGAACTTCAAATTTTGATTCGTCTGACCACAGAACAGTTTTCTACTCTGCCACAGTCCATTTTAAATGAGCCTTGGCCCAGAGAAGACGTCTGCGCTTCTGGATCGTGTTTAGATACGGCTGCTTCTTTGAACTATAGTTTTTTAGCTGGCAATGGCGGATAGCACGGTGAATTGTGTTCACAGATAATGTTCTCTGGAAATATTCCTGAGCCCATTTTGTGATTTCCAATACAGAAGCATGCCTGTATGTGATGCAGTGCCGTCTAAGGGCCCGAAGATCACGGGCACCCAGTATGGTTTTCCGGCCTTGACCCTTACGCACAGAGATTCTTCCAGATTCTCTGAATCTTTTGATATTATGCACTGTAGATGATGATATGTTCAAACTCTTTGCAATTTTACACTGTCGAACTCCTTTCTGATATTGCTCCACTATTTGTCGGCGCAGAATTAGGAGGATTGGTGATCCTCTTCCCATCTTTACTTCTGAGAGCCGCTGTCACTCCAAGGCTACATCCACACGACAACGGCAACGAGATGTTATTTAAAAATATATCGCGTCCAAATGGGCAACGATCAGTAAAATATCAGGTCCATATGGCAATTAGGGTTGGGCGGTAACCAAATTTTGATACCTTTAAACCGTCTCTGTGTTTTCCCGGGGTATTCGGTATTACCGAGAAAAAAATATTTTGTTTCGGCCTACTGTGTAACGTGCGCCTATACCGGCGGACCTTGTCCAGACCTGCGCCTATGCCTCAAATGTACTATTTAAAAGCAGCATAGCGAATTGTGTGCATTGTGGTATGGATTAAGCAGCAAAGCGAATTTTGTGCATTGATGAATGGATTAAGAGATATTTCAAAGCATCACGCAACTCTTCCTTCATCTTGAAAATAGCATTCAACTGTCGTTTACACATGTCTGCGTTGAAACGCCATTTGCAGCACTATTTCACCTACTCCATCAAAAAAAAGTACACGATGAGCAGGATCATACCCTTTCAAGCATGGGAAATAAAGAAAAGAAAAAGAATCAACCAACACCCAAGTCCGTTTAGACTGCGCGATAAACCATATTCTTCAGCGCAAATGAGGCGAACCTAATTCAAATGCGTGATAGCTGCACAAGGCAAAATCATATGGGCCCACGTCATGCCATGGCGGGGAAATTAATAATCAAATGGCCTTACCTTGCTTAAAACGTTGTCTTGATCACATAACTCCTTCCAGTTATTCCACTTAAATCCATACGGTTTAACACACCCAACAAAGATAGCAAGCGCATTGCTAATTCCCACCAGAAACCTAACAGTTTACGCTACGATGTTTTCTTCCGTTTCTTCAGTAGATGACATTTCAAACGTTTATTACCCACATCCCAAATGTCATACGTTATATTATTTTACCTTGTTGTTACTCATGTAACCTACTCAAAACACAACTCATTGGAGAGATCTCGTGGAAGTGGAGTACCCCAGGCTATGGTGTGCCTTAGGGGACATATTAGATTTTTCGTTTGGTTTGAAACCAAAATACTGCCACACTGCCGATGTTGTATTTTTTTTTTTGCCACTAACTCGTTATCTTGACTTGCCATCTTTCAACCGCGGTCTCTTTTTTTAGATAGGACAGTATAGAGAGACAGGAAATGAGCGGGGGAGAGAGAGACGGGATCGGGAAATAACCTCGGGTCAGAATCGAACCCGGGTCCCCGGATTTATGGTACGGTGCCTTAGCCATCTGAGCCATGACACCCCCGGTCTCAGTCTCTTGCGAAGCTTTCTGTCAGACTCCAAAATGTCACGCAGGGTTGCCATGGTAACGACATAAACAACCCTGCACGCGATGAAAACTTCTTTAGGAAATTGATAGAATTAGTGAAAATACGATCACACAGTTATTCGGAATGATCTTCAATTTATTATTTTATATTATGACCTCATGTACTCCATATTTATTTAGATATTATATATTTTTTTTAAATGACGGTAATGAGACCGATACCGTTGGTACTTTTGGATACCTCGGGATACCTTCTTACCGTAATACCGCCCAACCCTAATGGCAATGCAAAGCTTGCTGAAAACGATGCAATACACATGCCACACCTCTAGGGGCGCTGTAAGACAGTCCCTTCGGAGACACCAGAACAATAGAAGTAAGGATGCATGCGCATAAACTATTATGCGCGAGACTTCATATTAGCCACAAAGTCAGGAAAATCTGTTCGTAAAATTACATTATAATGACCAAATACAATGAAAAGTATTTTTCCAGTCTCACCTGTGAAAGGTAATCCCATGTGATCTCGTTTGGACGGTAAACCTGTTGGTACAGTTAAACGCAGCTAATCTTTATTCTCCGCTTTGACCTATCCAATATGGCGGCGAGGATGACGTATGATTCTACGCGGAAGGCGGCGTCTTTAACGGTCCGGAATAAATTGAATGCTACACGTTGATGGATTAATTTGCTCCTCTACGCCCTTTTTGAGGAATGTATTGTCGGACTTAAACCAGTATCTGAAGAGGTGAGATCGCTCCTTTTTTTCCCTATTTTTGCTGGCGGGATTGACTCTGCGAAGAGTCTCTCTCTCTCTCTCACTTTGCACCATTACACAAATATTCACAGTGAAAATATTTTGTAAGCGCGTTTCATGAACCAAGTTATAGGATTTGTTGACAACTCGCATCGAGTTCGTTACACTTCTACCCGGCGTGAAGCACTCACAGTCATGTGGTTGTGACGTCATCGTAAACAAATCCGTTCTACTCATCCAGACGACTTCACAACGGCAATGTTGCCAGATCTTTCCACTCTGGAACCCGTTCTCAAAAAGATTGCGTTTTGGGCACCCAAAACGCCGGTGCCGTGTGGACGCCAGGCCGAAAAGATAAGCAATTGTATCGGAGTCACCTGAATCCGTTGCCGTGTGGACAGGGCCCAAGATGCTCTTTTTATACCCAGTCATGTTAATGACCTATTGCCAATTGACCTAATGAGTTGCAATTTGGTCCTCCAGCTGTTCCTTTTTTGTACCTTTTAACTTTTCCAGCCTCTTATTGCCCCTGTCCCAACTTTTTTGAGATGTGTTGCTGTCATGAAATTTCAAATGAGCCAATATTTGGCATGAAACTTCAAAATGTCTCACTTTCGACATTTGATATGTTGTCTATGTTCTATTGTGAATACAATATCAGTTTTTGAGATTTGTAAATTATTGCATTCCGTTTTTATTTACAATTTGTACTTTGTCCCAACTTTTTTGGAATCGGGGTTGTATGAAAATACTTTGAAAGCGGTTAGAAAGTGGAACAAAAATTTTCTGACTGGTTACAAATTCATTTACGTAAACACTGACATCAGTATATTTATATAAAAGAGGTTTTGTACTAAATATGTCTATGTAAAACAAATTTTTAAACTGTTTTAATACCACATTTTATTTATATATAAAAATAATCATCTGGGTGTCGATAATTGTGGAACGGTGTCACATGATCTGATAAGCTAAGTAATCGGGAATCAACTCACTTTTTTCCAGTGGAAGTTTGAGTAATTATTCCTGCACAATTTACGCATTGAAAGTCTTTTCTACTTTTGCAACGGCCAAAAGATCGTTAAGGTGTCGATAATTGTAGCCGCCGCTCTACTTTGCTCTGCACAAAGGCAAACTATTTTTCCCTTCATTCTTGGTCATGGAAATTTAGCCAGTGAAAGTCTGAATTTTTAACATTTGGCTTGGAGTCAGATTTAGGGCCCGTTTACACGAGGACGCTGTCGGGTAAAAACGACTAAATATTTTATCGGAAGTGCCTTTCGTCTACACGGGGACGGCGTTTCCGAGGCTGAAAAACGGAAAAAATTGAAAACGCCTTCCAGAGCGGATAAGTTAAAAACAGCCCCCGTTGCATATCTGTTCTAAACTACCCAATACGTGAAACTGCTCGGATCTGCTCACGTCGGGTACGCGTTTACGTCATACATATGTCATATACTGTACATGCCAGCCTGGGAAGTAAGAAAGTAAGTAAAAAAGTAAGAGCATGTCTGATTACATCGATCCAACGGACCTTCAAGCTGCTCTGGCAGCTTTAATAAACGTCCAGGAGTCCTTCGAACATCTATACCGAATCTGCACATATACTGTTAATGAACAGAGGCGGGTATAGTATGCTCTTACTTTCTTACTTACCATAGCCAGAGTAGTCAAAGTTTTCACGGCGCAGATGTGCAGATCAGACAAGACGGAAGACGTTGCGCATGCGTGCAGACATAGCGGAGGTCTTTCACAGCAACACCTAGCCACCTGGCATGCACATCCAATTGAATTCCACACATTTATGCATCACCGTATAGACGCAGATTTCCTCCTTGAAAATGGTCGTGTAGACGCGGAAAAAAGTGAGAACGAAAACGGACTTTTGCGTTTTTGTTTCAGACCGTCCCCGTGTAAAGTGGGCCTTATACCTTGGCTTTAAAATGTTATTAACTGAAGTACTTCCCTTCGAGGGAAACACAATACACAGAGAAAAATACATCGCTAATGTGTTTTTTTTTTTCTTTCAAGCGTTCCACAGAAAATCACTTACAAATATATTAAACATGACAAAGTGTGAAATAAAAATGTTTTCTAAAGTCCAATTCTTTTCCATTAGTTGCAGGATTGAATCAAAAATCCCCCCCCAAAAGTGGATCTGGTACCTGATCCTGAGTATCGTTTCAGTTCTGCGTTTAAATACTAGATGGACACTCGGTACAGTGCATATCTCCGCCAAGCTGCATATTATCAACATCAAAATCAAATCACTTGAATCTAGGATAATCCTAAAGCAGTCCACCAAATTTCATCCAAATCCGTTCACTAGTTTTTGAGGTACGTTGAGAGCAGACAAAGTTGGCGGAGGTAATAATCAAAAGAAAAAGAGGCGTCGATTGTCTGTTTGCCGTAATTCCAGTCACACACTTTTTATATAAATACTCATTGTAATATTGTTTCTATGGTGACTAATTGCTTGTATGGAGGACAACTGACGTAATTAATGAAAGCACGTACGTGCAGAGACGTTTGTTTAACGCATGTACAGATGAGTCCTTCATTACAGATGCTGTAAAGTAAGTGATAACATGACATTGCGACTGCTTCCTGTAGGACGCCATCCGGATGATGATCACACAGGCCAACAATCACCTTGAGGAGCTGAAGAGATCTCTCGCTTTGGCTGGACGGTGAAAAGCTGCGAATGCAGGCTCCTGCATGAGTAACCTGGACTGACGGGAGGACTCGCAGTGCTGAAGGCATGGGCCGCGGGCAGAGAACATGGCCTCCATCGCCCGATGGTGCAGACTGCTGCGTCGTGATGTTCCTTGCTCTTTGTTACCTGATCGTGTTTTTACGTTCGAATGGAGAAATCGCGCTGTTAGTTTTTATGTAAACGTGTTTTTCAATAAAAGCAAGCCGAATAAATTGGAGGTTGTATTTCATTCAAACGGAGTCAACACTAATTATTACTGGTTTACCTCCGAAACACCATTTTTCTCAGCAACCACAAATCATAGCCACTTGATATTTGGTACCGAGCTTCAGCTTGGGGTTCTATACCGCGTATACCGTTTTCAGGTCTGTCGCACATCGACTTCCTGTTTACAGACAATGTATTTATGAAACACATAGTGGCGATTTACAAAATTTTCGTAACATTTTTCTCAGTAATCACAAATCATAGCCACTTGATATTTGGTACCAACTTCAGCTTGGGGTTCTATACCGCGTATACCGTTTTCAGGTCTGTTGCACATCAACTTCCTGTTTACAGACAATGTATTTACGAAACACATAGGAAAATATTTTGTAAATCTACACTATGTGTTTCGTAAATACATTGTCTGTAAACAGGAAGTTGATGTGCGACAGACCTGAAAACGGTATACGCGGTATAGAACCCCAAGCTGAAGCTTGGTACCAAATATCAAGTGGCGATGATTTGTGATTACTGAGAAAAATGTTACGAAAATTTTGTAAATCTACACTGCGTTTCATAAATACATTGTCTGTAAACAGGAAGTCGATGGGCGACAGACCTGAAAACGGTATACGCGGTATAGAACCCCAAGCTGAAGCTCGGTACCAAATATCAAGCAGTTGTGATTTGTAGTTGCTGAGAAAAATGTTAGTGTAGATTTACAAAATATTTTCCTAACATTTTTCTCAGCAACTACAAATCACAACTGCTTGATATTTGGTACCGAGCTTCAGCTTGGGGTTCTATACCGCGTATACCGTTTTCAGGTCTGTCGCCCATCAACTTCCTGTTTACAGACAATATATTTGCAAAACATATAGCATGGATTCCTGATGCTATTTTAAGAAGCAAAATGCTATTTCAAAATGAGTTTACCAGGATGCTATTTGAAATCCTTGGAGAGACACTGCTCTTTACTTACTTGTTTCAGGGTTAATTATTTGTTGAAGTCAACATTCATAAGAAGTGTCCTATTCCTTCGATTGCTTGCGTTCTGATATAAGCGAGAGCGGTAGCTCACAGCTGATCCTGCAACGTTCTACAAAATGGATGTGAAATAGCAGGAAAGCAGATAATATACAGATTCAGTATGGCTAGTGATGATGGCAGAAGAGTTTGTGCAATTGTTACCGAACTGTACAAAAAAAAAAAAATACACAAAGCACAACGAAGTTAACCAGGCTTGTAGCGTACTCAAGTCTGACTCGTGCTCTAATTTTAAGGACTTTTTTTTTTGTAACATGCCATAATTTAGCAGAAGATATTTATAGCTACATTAATTTTTATACTAATTTCGTCCAAGAGAATGCACAATCATACGTCATGTTCAGGAACAAACTAACGTTAATGGTGCTAAAATGCCTGGAGAGAAGCCCCTAGGATTGTCCGCTTTGCTTATACAGACTTCTGGTGCAGTGGGGGGAAAAAATGCACTGCTATGTGTTCCATATGTAGAAGAACTATCGAGGGGACGACCTCGAACTTCAATCGTCATTTGGTAAGACTCCACCCAGAGAAGGAAGTGACATGCTGTGTTCATTGCCCCATTGATAGCGGGGATTGCTTGCTGAGCGATGAACTAGCTAGTGTTAACCCTCTCTCATGTTATTTGCCCTGTTGATAGTGGGCGTGGCTTGCTGAGCGATGGACAAGCTTATGTGTAGCCTGTTAACTAAAATGGGGCGGTCAAGCAGGAACGTCAGTCCAATATAGTAGCAGAGACGCTTTCACATAAAGGCAGCAAGAGCCACCATCAAATGGTGCCATTGGAGTCTTGTTCTCGGACTTGGACCGGAGGTTTAGTGACCGGACTACAATACTGACGCAGTTGTAGTCTTAAGCTTGGTACAGGAGTGCATCGTAAGTAAATTAGTACACACAAAGTCAACCATAAACTCATTTATTGAACACAAAGAAATACATAATATTTAAATAAATCAGAGGAGATTTCTGGTAGGGTTTAGTGTGCAGAGTGATGTATGCAACTTGGATCACAGCCTCAGGTGTGAATAAGTGGGTAGTCCATGGGTTCATAGTGTTGGACAATTCTGAATAGAGAGATCAAAACGTCGTACGCTAATGCAAACGTGAGAGAACTCTGTTAAAGGAGAACTGAAGGCAAATTTTTTTTAATCAAAATTCTATTTCTCATTTTATTAAACAAAATAATGCATTTTCGATCGCCATTTTGTCGCTGCTATAGCAAGTTATGAGTGTTTGAAATACGCTCTGTAATACATCAGTCCATATGTCAGAGCAATGGCAGTAAACGAGATTCACTGAGACCTGAGCGAGACATCGTAGGACGGAAGTAAAACGTACAGCGGAAATCAAAGCGACCGACATCTGCCAACGTTGTCAAAAGACGCACGCGCCCTCTTTCGAATCAAGCCGGAAGTTTTCTGTTTTGATAGCAATCAGGAAAGTCTGAAAAAAGTAGGCAGTAATCGTCATGTAAACTCGTTTTTGTGCAATATTTCGTTTGGAAAACAGTTTTCAAAATGGCGGCGCTGACACTTCACGTTTTGAAGTCTCGCACAAGTCCCGTGAAGATCGCGTGGATAAGCGACGCCTGCCGTGGACCAAATGAACTAAATTGAACGTTGCTAAAAACAAATAGGCTGATAAGTATATTTAATTGCAAATAGTTGCCAATACGAGTCACGATATAAAGTTACTAAAACCGAAAATGTAATTGAAGAACATGTTAAAACAAGTTTAAAAAAATGACTTCAGTTCTCCTTTAAAAGTCTCAAAGCAGGTTGAGCCTGGGAACGAAAGAAGCCCGAACACTAGCTGGATAAAAATGACGTTTCGTCACGGTAGCTGCTTTTGTATTTCGCCTTTTGATGATTTCAAATGCTATAGAATACAGACAAAAGAAGAGACATTGTATTAAAAAAAATACAAAAACAGAGCAGGAATCAACACGGCTTCAGCTGTAAAGCCTTCAGTTTATTGTTCTAAGCGAGTCATCTTCCTTTGCTCTATCCTCTGTGCCTGTGTAATAAAAGCAAACAAAGTTACGCATGTTTAAACAGGAGCATAGATCATTTTTAACTCCTACTGGCACCAAAAATCAGTAAGTGGTGAATAGTATGAGACAGGCAGTAGCGCATGGTGCAATTCTTCTAACCTCTACTTTGAAATAGCCACTTCTCTAACAGCTTATACTGTATAACTTCTTAGCTTTTAAAATTTGATTGACAGCCAGCGTATACCTTTTTATTCATTTTTTTTTCAATGTAAACAGTGTTTTAAGCACATCTGTGCCTGTCCAGTGTAAAGAGTCCTCGAGTACATGAACTCCAGAATGAACTGATGTTACGGAGCACCCAAAAGGACTGTAGATCATATACACTACCTTGCGTTAAGTGTTCACGTTTTGTAAATGATACTGACCAGCTAAGGAGTGGAGTAGTCAGAGACGCAACCTCTTCTACAATATGCTTCCACCACCATGCTTCACTGATGAGGGTGAGGATCAGTGCTGGAGTTGTCAAATGTAGCCCCAAAATATTTGTTCTCATCAGATCTGAGAAGCTGATTGAGGGGTTTCAGATTAACAGCGGTAAATGTTATAATAATTTTAGTCCAGTTTAATATTATGGGCTATTTTGTGTGGAGTCGTGGTTTACTATGATTTACAGTCCTAATATGGAAAATTCAAGGGGAGTGAATACTTATGCAAGGCACTGTATATTGATAGAGATATAGTGCCTTGCAAAAGTATTCATTCCGCTTGGTGTTTGCACTCTTTTGTCGCATTACAAGCTGGAATTAATATGGATTTTTGGAGGGTTAGCACCATTTGATTTACACAACACGCCGACCACTTTCAAGGTGCACTTTTTTTTTTTTGAGACACAAACAATAAGATGAAAAAACAGAAATCTGGAGTGCGCATAGGTATTCACCCCCTTTCATATGAAACCCCTAAAATAAGAGCTGGCCCAACCAATTCACTTCATAAAGGCACTTAATTAGTTGATTAAGATAAGTTGATTGTGCAATCAAAGTGTCACATGATCTGTCACATGATGTCTGTATAAATCAGTCTGTTCTGGAAGGACCCTGACTCTGCAACACGACTAAGCAAGCAACATGAAAACCAAGGAGCCTCCAAACAGGTCAGAGACAAAGTTGCGGAGAAGTATAGATCAGGGTTGGGTTATAAAAAAAAAAATAAATCCCAAAAATTGAATATCCCAGGAAGCACCATTAAATCCATTATAGCAAAATGGAAAGAATATGTCACCACTACAAACCTGACAAGAGAAGGCTGCCCACCAAAACTCACAGACCGGGCAAGGAGGGCATTAATCAGAGATGCAACAAAGACACCAAAGATAACACTGAAGGAGCTGCAAAGATCCACAGCAGAGATGGGAGAATCTGTCCATAGGACCACTTTAAGCCGTACCCTCCACAGAGCAGGGCTTTATTTCCATAAAGTGGCCAGTAAAAAGCCATTGCTGAAGAAAACACGTTTGGAGTTTGCCCAACAGCATGTGGCAGACTCCCCAAACACATGGAAAAAGATTCTCTGGTCAAATGAGACTAAAATTGAACTTTTTGGCCATCATGGGAAATGCCATGTGTGGCACAAACCCAACACCCTGAGAACACCATTCCTACAGTGAAGCATGGTGGTGGCAGCATCATGCTGTGGGGATGTTTATCATCTGCAGGGACAGGAAAAGTGGTCAGGACTGAAGGAAAGATGGATGGCACTAAATACAGGGCAATTCTGACGGAAAACCTGTTTGTCTCGGCCAGAGGTTTGAGACTGGGACAAAGGTTCATGTTCCAGCAGGACAATGACCCTAAACAGACTGCTAAAGCTACACTGGAGTGGTTTAAAGGGAAACATTTAAATGTCTTGGAATGGCCTCATCAAAGCCCAGATCTCAATCCAATTGAGAATCTGTGACATAACTTGAAGATTGCTGTACACCAACGCAACCCATCTAACTTGAAGGAGTTGGAGCAATTTTGCCTTGAGGAATGGGCAAAAATCCCAGTGGCTAGATGTGCTAAGCTAATAGAGACATACCCCAAAAGAAGTGCAGCTGTAATTGTAGCAAAAGGTGGCTCTATAAAGTATTGAGTTTGAGGGGATGAATACCTATGCACACTCCAGATTTCTGTTTTTTTCATCTTAATTATTGTTTGTGTCACAATTTAAAAAAGAAAAGTGCACCTTTAAAGTGGTCGGCATGTTGTATAAATCAAAAATGATGCTAACCCTCCAAAAATCTATTTTAATACCAGCTTGTAACATGACAAAACAGGACAAACACCAAGGGGGATGAATACTTTTGCAAGGCACTGTATATAAAGAGAGATGGTCAAGGGGGTTGGACTTGTGTTACAATCTGAAACATTTCTATAATCGTTCAAACTGATGGTGCCTGAGACCAATTTAGCTTATTTTTTTATTTAGCCAATATTTAAAACTCCAAGTCCAGTCGCCTTGACGTACTCCCACTATCTCTTTCTATTTATCTGAAATGATTTGGATGACTGAAAACCTTCATCGACAAAATGTTCAGTTTTACAGATTTTGATCTCAGTCATCCGCTCCTCATACCACCTTCTTCATATATGTAACCAAGCCGCTGTTTCCGTGTGCTAGCTGTCCTCTTGTCTGCTGGTTCTGAGGAGCCTTAGTTCGTCTTCCAGGCAGCTGATCCTCTCCAGCAGAGTGGTACGATCAGCCCGTGCTCGCCGCTCAGCCTGCCAGCTCGCCTCCTGGACCTTGCGCTCGTACCAACGCTCCATCTGCGTGGACATTGCCTCGAAGAAGCACTGGGTCACCTCCAGCGCATGCGTGTTAGCCCTTTCCTGAGCAAAGCTCTCTTCTTGGGCCTTAGTTCCATCTTGGTCCTCAGTCGTCCCTTCAAAATGCCTTTTACGGTGCTTGCTTTTAGAACGCCTGCTGTGCTTGTGGTCCTTTTGGCCGCTGCTATGGCGCTCTGTGGATGGCGAGAAGCTTTTGGATTGGCCTGAATTCGAGGCCTCGTGTAGTTCTTTGTCTGGCCTGTAGGGGTCAGTGGAGAACAGCGTGCGCTCTTTTGGTCGTACTACGAGAGGAGACGACGGTGCGGATTTATCCTGAGCCATGGGGAAGAATGTCTCTTGGGTGTTCTGTTTGCCATCTTAAAAAGAAAGCACACAATTAACCTTTTAAATGCAGGTGTTTAAATCTAAACCTAGATATAGGCCCGATACTGCGTTAATTATCGACGTTCAGAATTATGGCAATAGAAGGTCCGTCAAGGTTCGTAACCAACCTGAAGAGCTGTCCATCTGCACCACAAAGTAGTGATTATCCAACATGTCCTCTTCTCCGGTAGCCCCTCCCTCTCCCCCTCGTCCCTCGTCAGGCTCGAGTGGGTCGCTGGGTACCAGGCAGTGGGCGCTGCTTGCAGACGGACCCACCGTGTCACCCTGCAGCGTTACACACCCGTCTAGCGAGGAGGAGCGGCGCAAAGGGGCACAGCGTGCATCTGCTATCAGACGTACCTCCATTTTCTGGAGCTTAGACATGCACCAGTTCTTCAGTTCACTCACCATCGAGGACTGTGTGTGAGGCAGTTAAAACGAGAACAGGACTAAAATGCTGTATATCCTTCCAAAAGATCTCCGAGACTAATGTTTTCATATAAAATGAGCTTCAAAAGTAGATTCATGAGCAAAGTGTGTACTTATTTGTGATTCTAAAGCAAAATAAACTTCAGTTGAGAAAGTGTGTATAAAGATCTGTATCCACTTTCACCGGATATGAGCAATCGTGCGCTTTGATTGGCTACTCTACTACTAGGATATCAGCTCATATACCGTGAGTAGAGAAAAACGAAACGAAATGGCGGCGCGTGTTGCTGAACCAACCGAGGATGAAATAAAAATTCTCCTTGAAAACAAAACCCCAAAAAATACAAAAAAAGCGCAACAAAATATGGAATGAAAGTATTTGACGATAAGAACTTTTTTTATTTTTCAAGCATTATTATGATCGCATTTTTCACAAATTGATAGTCAATTCGCCGATTTGTGTTTAAAATTTGTTGAATTTTTTTTAGTCTGGTTCCAAAGCTCAAAGAAGTTTGAAAATTACAGAACTGAAATGTCCAATGAAGAATTAAATAAATGTCTAAAGCTATTCTATACCTCGGCACGACAGCAAGATGGCACTTTCTCCCCCCAAAAAAAGTACCCTATGGGTCCATGTGGCTCCTGCTTATAAATAAAATTGTTCCAAATACAGAGCTGTGAACTATATCCATTTTCAAAATCGTAAGAAAGCACTTGTTCATGAATCGTCTTCGAAGCATTATTTAGTACTAACGAGCACATTTTGTTTCACAAGTGTAAAGACTAAAATAAAATAATGAAAGCGAATAGCAGAAGTTTGATATCAGCTTCTCTATATATCTGCCAAAAAGCTAAAAAAAACCTTCCAAAACCTTTCATTTGACCTTTCAGAAGGACCAAACAAAAGCTGTGATAATTGAAAGGTAAGGTTTTTTTTTTTTAAATAAATGACGCTTACTTGATGTCGAATCAATAGCCTTGGCGAACCACGACGTGAATTTCGTTTATCTTTTTATCTGCCGATTATCTTCCGATACTACGAAGTTATAACGAGGTTTCTCTTATTTTGTTTCTGGTTCGTTCTGAGGTTTATCAAGAAGTAGAACGAGTAATCGAACTTGATCAGGATAAGTGCTGATTGGTTACGAAGTTTCGCTATTGTTACACTCATTCTTGCAGCATGATAACATACAGTGGTGCTTGAAAGTTTGTAGAGTTTTCTATATTTCTGCATAAATATGACTTAAAACATCAGATTTTCACACAAAGTCCTAAAAGTAGATAAAGAGAACCCAGTTAAACAAATGAGACAACAATATTACACTTGGTCATTTATTTATTGAAGAAAAGGATCCAATATTACATATCTGTGGGTGGTAAAAGTATATGAACCTCTAGGATTAGCAATTAATTTGAAGGTGAAATTAGAGTCAGGTTTTTGTCATCCCACTGATTGAAATCAGGTGTGAGTGGGCACCCTGTTGTATTTAAAGAACAGGGATCTATCAAAGTCTGATCTTCACAACACATGTTTGTGGAAGTGTATCATGGCACGAACAAAGGAGATTTCTGAGGACCTCAGAAAAAGCGTTGTTGATGCTCATCAGGCTGGAAAAGGTTACAAAACCATCTCTAGAGAATTTGGATTCCACCAATACAGTCAGACAGATTGTGTACAAATGGAGGAAATTGAAGACCATTGTTACCTTCCCCAGGAATGGTCGACCAACAAAGATCACTCCAAGAGCAAGGCGTGTAATAGTTGGCGAGTTCACAAAGGACCCCAGGGTAACTTCTAAGCAACTGAAGGCCTCTCTCACATTGGCTAATGTTAATGTTCATGAGTCCACTATCAGGAGAACACTGAACAACAATGGTGTGCATGGCAGGGTTGCAAGGAGAAAGCCACTGCTCTCCAAAAAGAACATTGCTGCTCATCTGCAGTTTGCTAAAGATCACGTGGACAAGCCAGAAGGCTATTGAGGTTTTTCACCCACGTGACCAAGTCATGTGATGCATCGTTAGGCTGCCATTTTGGACGTCACGGCTCGAATCAGTTTGAATGCGAGGAAGGCGACAAACGAAAAACATAAAAGAAAAAGGAGCGAGATGCAGAAAACACCTTCACTATCCAGTGACGTAGGGCATTTACAGGGCGAGCAGAGAGAGAGGTATTTGCAAAAATTGAGGTTAGCAGGCTTACAGAACGATGTTTACCTGCTTCCACCAGGATTGTTCACTGACGTACGGAAGTACACGAAGCCCTCGTCTTTACCTGACTTCGGCCCACGTGATCTGTATACCTATGTCGTTAAAAACCCATCGCCATACACAGGTATTGATCTGAAAGCGTATAAGAGTTTGGATGCCTACAAATATTTTGTGTCAGGCTGGGTAACATGCCTACATCAGCGGGTCGTCCCTGGAGCCGGTGGTCGCCATCTTATTACAGCTAAGGTTTGTTCACATTTTCATTTACTTTCGGTCCTCAGGATAAACAAAATGTTATTAAATGTCATTGAAATAACTTCTTAGTCTGTTGGGACATGGCCCGTTATAAATTTGCTGTTACCAGGCAATGACCAAGAACTGTATTATTAGGGTCGGTGTCTGTGTTGTAGCAGTGTACTAGCGGCTAGCTGTTAGCACTAGCTAATGTCAACAACATAGCTAGTATGTTACTGTAGCAATGTTTACGTTCAGTCATTTGGATGACTGTTAAAACCTTTCAGTCTCAAGTTTTTCCTTTACTGGATTTACTAGTTTACTGTAATTATGATCTGGCAGCTATTTACACCGGATCCAGTGTAAATAGCTGCCGGAGCGCGCTCCGGTTTGCTCCCCCTCAAATTAAGCAGCGCGCTCCGGCTTGCTCCGGGTCATGCAGCAAGACAATGACCCTAAGCACACAAGTCGTTCTACCAAAGAATGGTTAAAGAAGAATAAAGTTAATGTTTTGGAATGGCCAAGTCAAAGTCCTGACCTTAATCCAATCGAAATGTTGTGGAAGGACCTGAAGCGAGCAATTCATGTGAGGAAACCCACCAAAATCCCAGAGTTGAAGCTGTTCTGTATGGAGGAATGGGCTAAAATTCCTCCAAGCCGGTGTGCAGGACTGATCAACAGTTACCGCAAACGTTTAGTTGCAGTTATTGCTGCACAAGGGGGTCACACCAGATACTGACAGCAAAGGTTCACATACTTTTGCCACTCACAGATATGTAATATTGGATCATTTTCCTCGATAAATAAATGACCAAGTATAATATTTTTGTCTCATTTGTTTAACTGGGTTCTCTTTATCTACTTTTAGGACTTGTGTGAAAATCTAATGATGTTTTAGATCATATTTATGCAGAAATATAAAACATTCTAAAGGGTTCACAAACTTTCAACCACCACTGTAGTGGCTTCACCACTCATTCTTGTGTACCTTTGATAACGCAAGATCAACTGTTCGTATCTCGAGATCACAATTAGCTGTTCTGGTGATTGTAATGCTTATGCATATCGTATCCGCAGTGCACTATTGTTCCACTCATTCTTACAACACAATGACATAGTGGCTACTGACTCGCTTCGCCTCTATGAGGCAGTAGCCACACACACACACACAAAACCCCCACTAAAGTCAGTTTGTGCAGCCATCGATAGGTTTTTAAGAATTCCGCCAAAGCAGAAATGATTTTGTTAGACGTGTTGTATAAAGTTTTCATTGATCCAATTTGCAAAAAAAAAAAATACTCAGTTTCTTTAAATCCAGTGAATGTGTGTAGAATAAAACAATTATTCCACTCAATCTCGTCGTACATGGCTTATAGCCGACTCGGCGCTACGTGCCTCATCAGCTATCAGCTCATATACGACTCGATTTTGTGGAATAACTGAAATTATAAATATACACACCTGAACAATTTGCTTAACACCTGATTCACTGCAGCCATCTTCATGGGTTAGTTATGACTAA
The DNA here is from genome assembly GCF_027579695.1 of Neoarius graeffei. NCBI lineage: Eukaryota > Metazoa > Chordata > Actinopteri > Siluriformes > Ariidae > Neoarius > Neoarius graeffei. Next base: position 20,786,137 of record NC_083570.1, read on the forward strand.
GTATGGTTTAGCGCTCCATCCTGTGTAACGTGAACATTTACCTGTCTCTTTTCGCCCTCCAGACGCTCCTGTTTTGTCCTCTCATCGATGCGACGTAAACACTCCATCCTTTCAGCGGACACTCTCTCTACCGTCATCTTATCCAGAGCTCGGATCTGAGACCAGCAACAACCACAGGGAATTTCCTCAGTATTTTACAGACGTGCCGTGTCTTAACAATGCTTTCATGACACAGCGACAGGCCCTATAGTAAAGCAGCTAACTGCTGACCAAATGATGATACAAAGCATGAAACCTGGCAAGAACATTCATATTGGGGCACTCTTCAAAATTAGCTGATGAGCTAATCCAAAATGGCTGCCATTTTTCCAAGATGGCGAAAATCAAAATTTGACACATCATATGAAAATGACATATTTGAATGATTACTGTTTCTATTCGTATGTTTTTTTTTAGTATTCTGAACAGAGGTGGACAGTAACGAAGTACATTTACTTGAGTACTGCAATTAAGTACACTTTGAGTATCTGTACTTTACTTGAGTAATTTTTTGGCAACTTTTGACTTTAACTTCACCATGTTTGAAAGGCAAATATCGTACTTTTCATTCCACTACTACCCTGTCCACACTAGGGATTTTGTACCGATACGAAACTACTTTCGTACCGCAACACCTGTCCACACTAGCAACTATACCTGTACTGTAGCGGTATAACTGTATCGGTACGAAACCCACAAATGTATGGGTTTCGTACCGGTACAGTATCGGTACTGTAGCGCTTCGCTGTAGTGTGAACAGATGAAGCGGCTCTGTATCAATACAAATATAATGCGCATGCGCAAAGTCACACACCTCAATCGATGTCTTCGCTGAATAAAATAGTGAAGAACGGAGATTCGTTTGTTTCTTTCTCAACTGCCTCGCGCGTTTTATACGATTCGACTGAATAAATGACCACCAGAAATACAGACTGTACATTGACAACAAAAAGCACACACGCGTTGTTTCATCTGTACGGAAGCCGAGAGAGGCCCTTCATATAATCCTTTTTTTTATTCACCTTGTTATCCCGAGATAACGACATAATTAATTCAGGATCTCGAGAAAACACCACAACTAATTCGAGATCTCGAGAAAACAAAACCGTTATTTCGAGATCTCGAGAAAACAAAACAATTATTCCGTGATCTCGAGAAAACAAAATTATTTCATGATCTCGAGTAAACAGCTGAGAAATGGTTCATTCAGGTGCGCCAAGAGACTTGTGATATGCTGACTTTGGGGCTATTTCTCATTCTGTATAGACGTAACTTTGGTCATTAGAATGTCTGGAATAATCGATCACTTAATAAGGCAATATTTTGATCAGGGGTTGACACAGGGAGAGATTGCATTGTCTTTTAATAAGGGATAATTTCAAAATTAGTCCGCGGCACCTCCGCAGAAGACTGGCCCGGCTTCGTCTCTACCGACGGAGATACAGTGATCCAGCTGAGATCATGAAATAATTGTTTTTTCTCCTCGAGATCTCAAAATAACGGATGCCATATATTCTCGGAAGGAAGTTACTCGGTAACCGCGGAAACATTTCGCGCACGCGCATTTCAACTACCGTGAAAGAAAACCTCAAACATTTCTCGCTAGTGTGGACAGATGCACTAAACTGTACCGGTATACTTTGTATCGATACAGTTATACCACTTTCGTACCGGTATAAGTGTGAACACAGCATACGTTTCTATCAAGGTCCTCGTTACTTGTTACTATGAAGCAGCTTTGAAACTGGATGGTTTTTTTGTTTTTCTCTTTTCTAAAACATGGTTGGTTTTTTCGCAGGTGACACTGAGACAGCCTATCAGTAATCACTGGGGTCACGTCCATAGACTGGATAAAATCAAGATCAATGATTTCTCCGCAGCGTTATTTGAACACAATCAGTTGATGGCAGAATGAAAGGAGGCGGTTCTTCTGGGGAATGCATGCACTCATGGCCCCATGTTTCAGTTTTCTGAAAGGATTAAGGATTCGTTTCGTTTGAAATGTTTGTTTTGTTTGCCTAAAACAGACTACATCACAGCCTACAAAAACTTGCGGAAGCATATTGAGGTATGGAAACGTTTTATTCCTAGAGAAAGCTTGCAATGAATTTGTCTGTGCTTTTAGAGCTAGCGATAATGCTGCAATAGCTATGCAGTCTGGTTAGTCAAATGACTTTCTATGGATTTGCCCGCCAAGTTGCCGTCGCCTTGTCCACGGCCAACGTTAACACATGGCTAGTTAACTTTGACGCTGTTAGTTAGCATGTAAAAACGGAGTTACGCTAACATGAATAACGTTAACTTATCTGAAGTGTTTTCAGAAATGTTTTAGCATAATCTTGCCAAATAAACAAAATGTAGAAATCTTTCTTTTCTCGTAACGTTAGCTACCCAATATGATTTTGAGTTTGAAAAGCGTTTGCTAGCATGTCAAGTGGAGCTTCACTGACTGACTAGCATGATTCCACAGGCAGATTCACATGTGCATGAGACCTGTGAGATGGACAGTATTGTACTAGTCAGTCACAACAAATTGCTGGAATTTTTTTGTTTTGATGTCAGATGATGGTCTTGCATTTTTTTTGTCTTGCTGTTGGGCAGTTATTAAGCTCGAGGTGTGGACCTGGGTTTTAATCAGGTTGGATTGTCATTTTTATTTTCTGAGCAAGCTGCATTTACAACTATTCCACTGTCTTCCTGATTAACATACACACTGATGTGTGCACACACTGCCAGAGCTGGGTCAGAACACTTCCTTGTGGGAATGGGGAGGAGTGTTACAATTAAAAAAAAAAAGAAAGAAAATAACAATGGCTCTTTTTCAGTTCAGTTATGTTTCATTTTCTAACATTCTACCAGGTGTTTATTCTACAGGTTCTACAAGTTAGTTAGTAAATCCAGTCGGTTGCTTCAGAGGCATTAGGTTTTGTCAGTGTTGTGGCAATAATACAACAATGCATGGACAAAATGTACTTTTAGTACTTAAGTATTTTGAAAAGCAAGTACTTCAGTACTTTAACTTGAGTAAAAATTTGACTGTACAACATTCACTTGTACCGGAGTAACATTTGACCAGTGGGATCTGTACTTTGACTTAAGTAATGAAGTTGGGTACTTTGTCCACCTCTGATTCTGAAACAGATGTTACCCATAAACATCTTCTTAGGTATCAACTTGGTCCATAAAATTAAATTTTTATGTCAAACACCAATGTCAGTTGTAGTAAGTAGTTCTTATTTGTAGTTCACTTGGGGTGCAGTAATAGACAGTACCTTTTTCAGGAGTCAGCCACATCCTATAGACGGGCTACTGACACTGGTCTTCATTACACACCCTAACTCTCACCTATGGCTCCAAGAAGCTGCCAGTACACAGTTTAACTGTTTAACAAGTTAATGGTTTAACTGTTTAAATGGATTTGAAAGTTTTGTTTTATCATTACACTTTTACATAATGTTTTTTATATTAAAAATAGTGAAAGATGAATAAATCATGTCATGTTTATGTACAGTGGTGCTTGAAAGTTTGTGAAAACTTTAGAATTTTCTATACGTCTGCATAAATATGACCTCAAACATCATCAGATTTTCACACAAGTCCTAAAAGTAGATAAAGAGAACCCAGTTAAACAAATGAGACAAAAATATTATACTTGGTCATTTATTTACTGAGGAAAATGATCCAATATTACATATCTGTGAGTGGCAAAAGTATGTGAACCTTTGCTTTCAGTATCTGGTGTGACCCCCTTGTGCAGCAATAACTGCAACTAAACGTTTCCGGTAACTGTTGATCAGTCCTGCACACCGGCTTGGAGGAATTTTAGCCCGTTCCTCCATACAGAACAGCTTCAACTCTGGGATGTTGGTGGGTTTCCTCACATGAACTTCTCGCTTCAGATCCTTCCACAACATTTCGATTGGATTAAGGTCAGGACTTTGACTTGGCCATTCCAAAACATTAACTTTATTCTTCTTTAACCATTCTTTGGTAGAACGACTTGTGTGCTTAGGGTCATTGTCTTGCTGCATGACCCACCTTTTCTTGAGATTCAGTTCATGGACAGATGTCCTGACATTTTCCTTTAGAATTCGCTGGTATAATTCAGAATTCATTGTTCCATCAATGATGGCAAGCCGTCCTGGCCCAGATGCAGCTAAACAGGCCCAAACCATGATACTACCACCACCATGTTTCACAGATGGGATAAGGTTCTTATGCTGGAATGCAGTGTTTTCCTTTCTCCAAACATAATGCTTCTCATTTAAACCAAAAAGTTCTATTTTGGTCTCATCCGTCCACAAAAGTTTTTTCCAATAGCCTTCTGGCTTGTCCACGTGATCTTTAGCAAACTGCAGATGAGCAGCAATGTTCTTTTTGGAGAGCAGTGGCTTTCTCCTTGCAACCCTGCCATGCACACCATTGTTGTTCAGTGTTCTCCTGATGGTGGACTCATGAACACTAACATTAGCCAATGTGAGAGAGGCCTTCAGTTGCTTAGAAGTTACCCTGGGGTCCTTTGTGAACTCACCGACTATTACACGCCTTGCTCTTGGAGTGATCCTTGTTGGTCGACCACTCCTGGGGAGGGTAACAATGGTCTTGAATTTCCTCCACTTGTACACAATCTGTCTGACTGTGGATTGTTGGAGTCCAAACTCTTTAGAGATGGTTTTGTAACCTTTTCCAGCCTGATGAGCATCAACAATGCTTTTTCTGAGATCCTCAGAAATCTCCTTTGCTCGTGCCATGATACACTTCCACAAACATGCGTTGTGAAGATCAGACTTTGATAGATCCCTGTTCTTTAAATAAAACAGGGTGCCCACTCACATCTGATTGTTATACCATTGATTGAAAACACCTGACTCGAATTTCACCTTCAAATTAACTGCTAATCCTAGAGGTTCACATACTTTTGCCACTCACAGATCTGTAATATTGGATCATTTTCCTCAATAAATAAATCTCATTCATCTCATCTCGTTATCTCTAGCCGCTTTATCCTTCTACAGGGTCGCAGGCAAGCTGGAGCCTATCCCAGCTGACTACGGGCAAAAGGCGGGGTACACCCTGGACAAGTCGCCAGGTCATCACAGGGCTGACACATAGACACAGACAACCATTCACACTCACACCTACGGTCAATTTAGAGTCACCAGTCAACCTAACCTGCATGTCTTTGGACTGTGGGGGAAACCGGAGCACCCGGAGGAAACCCATGTGGACACGGGGAGAACATGCAAACTCCACACAGAAAGGCCCTCGCCGGCCCCGGGGCTCGAACCCAGGACCTTCTTGCTGTGAGGCGACAGCGCTAACCACTACACCACCGTGCCGCCCCAATAAATAAATGACCAAGTATAATATTTTTGTCTCATTTGTTTAACTGGGTTCTCTTTATCTACTTTTAGGACTTGTGTGAAAATCCGATGATGTTTTAGGTCATAATTATGCAGAAATATAGAAAATTCTAAAGGGTTCACAAACTTTCAAGCACCACTGTATGTAACTAGTAAGTGATTGAACAGTGAAACTGTCCAAATGCCATAAGCTGAAATGCATATGACAAGTTTCCGTCCAATAAATTTATTGTATTGTATATTGTAACAATGAATGAAGATTAAATCTTGTCATGCTAAAATGCATCCTGTGTATTTGTTGCCCGATTTTAACGCCGGTGGCACGGTGGTGTAGTGGTTAGCGCTGTCGCCTCACAGCAAGAAGGTCCTGGGTTCGAGCCCCGTGGCCGGCGAGGGCCTTTCTGTGCGGAGTTTGCATGTTCTCCCCGTGTCCGCGTGGGTTTCCTCCGGGTGCTCCGGTTTCCCCCACAGTCCAAAGACATGCAGGTTAGGTTAACTGGTGACTCTAAATTGACCGTAGGTGTGAATGTGAGTGTGAATGGTTGTCTGTGTCTATGTGTCAGCCCTGTGATGACCTGGCGACTTGTCCAGGGTGTACCCCGCCTTTCGCCCGTAGTCAGCTGGGATAGGCTCCAGCTTGCCTGCGACCCTGTAGAAGGATAAAGCGGCTAGAGATAATGAGATGAGATTTTAACGCCACCTATTAATTTAGTTTATTACTGCACATAAAATATTTTGTACCTGTCCTGCTAGAGAAAATTAAATGTTAATTTATGCTGAAAAAGTGGTATGCCATATGAACCATATGAATATTTACACATTGCAATAATTTTAGAGACACAAAAGGTCTCTTGAGTGATAATTAATGGCAAAATCAGATTAAGGCTGTCAATAAAATTATTAACAGACCCAATATTCACTCAAATCCATCAATAATCTTTAGAGATATGGGGAAGAATGGAATTTTGGCTAGAAATTTGGCGACCATCTTGAAAAATGGCAGCCATCTTGAATTTTCTTGGATTTGGCTCATCAGAAAAATTTGAAGAGTACCTCAGTGTGAATGTTTGTTTATGCCAAGTTTCATGCTTGTATCATCATTTGAACGATTTTTCCATTATTTCCTCCACTACCAGTAATGGCGTGGTGGTAAATAACAAAACCTTCCCACTAATAAAGTGTCTGGAAAAACCTACAAGGGTACTTATGGGGAGATACTTCATTATATCCCATCTGTTCTATAGACCTGGTGTTTGTTCTTGCGGTCCAGCTGTCCCATCTTGTTATTCATAAGCTCCTGGACTGTATGGATCTCAGACTTCATCTCCTCTTTGGTGGCCTCCAGCTGGTTCTCCAGTTTGCTGATAAGCGGCTCACACCTGCAGCCGTTCAGAGGAGCCTGAAGCACAAACAGGAAGTCGGTCTTTGAGAGAGTAACACAACGGTATTACACCAGATGCTGCTTTTACTGAACGGCACCAGAAACAGGAAGAAGTGTGCGAGTTTAATCATGGAGGTCAAGGAAAATGTATTGACTTTGACAAAGCGCCAACACTGGCAACTCCTTCCATCTCCTTACAGAAATGTCACCATAATCATGGATTATACATTTCTTTCTTTTTAAAAAAAATCACTTTATTAATCTTAGATTATTAGCAAGAACATTGATATGAACCTCCGATTTGAGAATTCAAGAGCGCTGTGTTTTAATGGCGTTTTCCAAGTTTACCTGCATGACCTTGCCGTCTTTGTCCCTGTACAGTGTGTACAGCTGATAAGCCTTGTAGCTGTGCGGAGGAGGAACAGCTCGAGGAGGTGAAGCTCTCGTTTTACTCCTCTTTCTCTGCTCTTTACACTTATTCTCCCTGCTGGATAGAGGGTCTGACAGGGAAGGCTGCAAGAACACGAACAAACGCACACATTCAAGCTGACATAGGCTATGCTATCTCAAATAACCACTCTTTACAACCATGGTGAGCAGAAAAGCATTTCAGAACACACACCAAGTCAAACACTGAGGTGAAAAAAAAAACATTAAAAAAAAAAAAAATCAATCTGAGCCTGTGGGTACAGACTCAGCAAGACTGGAAAAAGACCAGGGGACGTTTTTCCATCTTCAACTGACAGAATTACATAACAAAGTAACACGGACCCCACCTTTTCTTTGACTCCGCTGCGGCTCCGGTCGCAGCTTTTTCTTTGCCGATTGCCACGTGGTGACCCGTTCCTGCAGTTCCCGTGTCTCTGCGCAGAACGATCACTGCTGGGAGTTTCTTCCGCTGCAGATACGCTTCCCTGGAAGTCAAACGGAGTCATGTGATCCTCTGTAAATCTTACGAGATTTATATCAAGCACGCCAGATTCAAGAAGCATCACGTTCACATAAATATAAGATACATTCGGTAATGTAACAATTCACCCAATTCACAATTCGATTTTCCTCTGATACTTTTGAAAAAAAAATTATTGCAAAAAGAGCAACATTTATTTTCCTATTCTTTATCAACTTAAAAGTAGACGGCCTTTCGATTTCATAAAATCGGTGAAATTTAGTTCTCTTTGAAATTTGGTCATTGTGATACATGTTTATTTCTGTAATATATTAAAAAATTTTTTTTACGAAGGTTTACTTTCGTCGTCATCTTCATCTTTTGGGTTTCACAGCAGCTGCCAACCACAGTGTTGCATTACTGCCACCTACAGGTTTACCTTTGGCCGTGCACTGACAGTTCCATCATTCTGTCATGAAACGAACAGCTGATCACACCAAGGTGCTCGCTGACCGCCGATATTTATTAATTTGGTCCTGTGTTTCCTTTCCTTTGTATGTAACATAACGTCTTTTCTTCTCGTTTTCCGTTACTGTAGTCAGTCTTTCAAGTTTCATTCGCACACTCACGTCCTCCATTTTTCTCTCCTGTTTCAAATTTGTATCCCACAATGCCTTGGGTGAACAGGGAAAGCCCACCACGTCATGCATAACATAGTATCTTATACTGCGTCATGGTGAAGCAGGAAAAAGTAGCAGAGAATTTAGGGCCATGTGGCCCTAAATTCATTAAATCATTAAAAAAAACAAAAACAACAACAACTCATAATTGGAAATCCGTGATTCGAATTCAGTAGCTTTCGGTCCACTAAACAAAAATAATTGAGTGTCGGGGAAAATTCTTTTTATGACCTACACTTAAAATCTCAAAGGGAGTCTAGCTATAAATATTCCTTTTGTTAAATTAAAAAAAAAAAGTTTCCTTCTCTTAGTAACCAACAGTTATTTACCCACATCTGTAAAGGATGGCGTAAAATATAACCAGCCTATTAACTAAAATATTCATTTTATAAACATGAAGTTAGTAACAAATAGGCCTTTTCTTAAACATTTAGAAACGTGTACTCCCTTCACTTGCTTCTCTTTTCTTAATCTTTCAGCAGTGTGTAAAAAGATGGCTCTGATTTCTTGTTATACCGGTTTGTACAGTGAATCACACAACACCTCTTTCCCATTTTAGATGTTTGTGTGTGTTTTCGCAGCATTAGACCTGTGTTACTTCCGCCTACAGTGAAGTCACGTGCGTTCCCGCTATTGTACATTATGTAGCCATCCGCTATTTAAACAATTACAGCTACGAAAAAAACCTAAGAAATTACACAGCCTGATGAGAATCACAATTCATTTTTTATTTTGATTTGAATTGACATAAATTTGTATCGCGATTTATTGTCGCACGATATACTGTTACATGCCTCTAACCCATACATCAGTTTTGAGTCATACTGCTTGTCTGCAGTTTAAAAAAAAAAAAAGTAAACATTTATAGATCCTGGAATAAGTGCTAAGTAAGTGTGTGGGTGCGCATACATGTATGGCCTTTCCTTTCTACCTTACTCGGCAGCATGTCATCGCGTGGGACTGACTGTGCTCGTCCTTCAGCTCTCAACTTTTCCCTCCTTTTCCTCACGCTTCTCCCACGAGTGAAGCTCTGAATCTGAACACACACACACGTATACATGAGTCATACTTCGGAAAAAGGTGCCCCAGGGTACGAACAAGTGTGTGTGTAAATGCCAAAAAGAATGTTTTTACCACAATTACCACAATTTTGCTGGAACATCACTGTTTTACTGAGTTGATTCCCAAACATGTATTTTAAAGTTGACAGACTTAATACACTGTGATTTCAGCATGTGTACGTTTGTGTGTCTATGGTTTCTGGCACACTGTGTGCCTTCCATCTGTCTGTACTTGTATTAAATTTCAGTTTCCTGTCTGCGCTGTGATCTTTGGCCTGTTGGGATGAAAAGCCATACCTGATAACAGTAAGCCAATGCATCTGCAAAGTATTGTAAATATTATTCAAATATCGTTAATTATTCCAGCAAACGGATGGCCAGTAAAAATATCGGAAGGAAATAACACTGCTCGTGTGTATGTGTAGTCACCTGTGGTGCTTTGGTCAGCAGCAGTGCTACTTCAGGGTTGTTGTTCTCTCTGGCCTGGTCCAGTGCAGTCTCTCCTGCCTGTATATCACAAGTTATTATATATCTGGGCCACTTTTTCCATGGAATAAAAACATGTATTCTGTTCCCTTCTAGTGGGTTTACTGACAACATGCAATATTATCATATCGCTTATCCTCCATGTATTACGCCACTCTCCGCAATGGAGAATGAGCGTGCAATATTGTTACAATATTGCACGTTGTCAAGACATGATGTCACGCATCATAGCTCATGCGAAGCTCCAATGACAAAACTTTTCTGCTGCGCATGCGTACAATCATTTCTTTGTCGTCCGGGAAAGAGAAAATGAGGCTAATCCAGTGCTCGGATTAAGCACTAAAAAAATAAACTGAAACTAAAGACGCACTGAACACCCGAAAGGCTACCAAAACTTCATTAGATACTCTTCATGCATATTTACAAAGAGAAAAACATACCAACGGACATCAAAAAACTGGAAAAGAGACACGTCGGAGACGTAAAACTTTCGCGCCAGCGAGTGACTGACAGCTTGTACACAAACATGGCCGTGAGGTTTGCTTCATTAAAAGCGGGAGATATATTTTGAAAGAGAAAGATGCGCTGAACTGCTGAAATTATGCATATTTACAAGAGAAAAACATACCAACGGACATCGAAAAACTGGAAAAGAGAGCAGTAGTGGAAATGTTGCCAAAGTTTTACTTGGAGGTAGAGCCCTGCACTCCCGTGGGACCCGACGCAAAGCAGTGCGGCGCGGGACAAATTTTGAAAGCTCATTGTGGGCGCGGGTGGGAGGGGGAGTGCACAATGCGGGAGCGGGTGGGAGAGGTGATAAGCTGCAGTCCCGCTAACTAAAAACGTGTTTAAAATAAAATTTATAAATTATTAATTTATGTCTATCATATATAATTTGTGCTGGATATTTTATTTGGCATTAATAAAAACATTTTAAGATGCCTAAATTTGCGGATGTGGTCTAATCTCGCGTACATTTCCGATTCCTTTCCGCTCTTCCGTGTTTGAGATCTCCGATCATGGCAGAAGAGCAGAGTTCCTCTAGTGAAGCTCATAGTGCTTCAGAAGTAAGTGCTGCTTTAAAAAGAGGTACATTTACCATTAAAAAGTCAAGACATATAAGCTATGTGCAATGTACAATATTCTTAATATCCACTGTAGATTTTGGTAGGTGTGTTGGGTATCTCTGTAAAGCCTCAGCTGCGCATGCCGCCTGGCAACGCGCACCCTCGCTACGTGCGCTAGGTGAAGGATCGGTCAGTGGAGAGCTCAGCTAAGGTCAGCATGTTTAATTCCCCAAGCCAATGACAAGAACTTTCGTGAGAAATAACGCGAAAGTCTGCATCATGCGGGATTTGCGGGCGGGAGCGGGACTGAAAATCTTAATTCTTTGCGGGAGCGGGACTGCACAATGCGGGAGCGGGCGGGAGCGGGACTGAAAATTCTGTCCCGCGCAGACCTCTACTTGGAGGTGAGGAAAAGTGATGGAGACTTATACAAGAGGACTTCACTCGTGGACTTCACTCAGCAAAGCCCTTTTGTTTTGAACGACTGCAATGCAACAATTGACTCCGACCAAAAGTAACTTTGAACTGTCGACCTGGTTATTGCTTGTATATAAGTTGGATTGTTGTTCAGGCTTTTTGGACTTGTACCATTTTTACTGTTAGAACTTTGACTTTGTACAGCACATTGGATTGACAGAACATTGAATTACATTTGATCAGAATCAGCATTCAGTATTGGCAAGTTACTGCCCTGTTCTGAACTTTTTGTAAAATCTATAATTATTCCATCAAATGTGTAATAATAATAATAATAATAATAATAATAATATTGGCTGGCTTTTTTCCATGGTATATCAGATATATTCCATTCAGCTACTCGTCTTCGACTCATTCAATATCATGCTAGCTGAATGGAATATATCTGATATACCACTCAAAGCCAGCCAATATTATTTAATTATTAACTGTATATCAAATCAACCTGAATCAGCAGAGCTGTGAATCGAGTCACAAAGCAGTGATCCGATTAAGACAGGGACGAATGAATGAATGAATGAGTGAGTGAGCGGAAGAGAACTCACATTGTTCTGGACGTTGCTATCGGCTCCAGCTTCGAGCAGCAGACGTGCCGTCTTCTTATGATTTAGCATAGCTGTTACATGCAGGGCCGTATCTCCTGCCTACTCCGCCAACACAACACACACACATTTATTTCAACATTTATGTAAGGAGTCTCCAGTGTCAGCATTCTGTAACTGTCTTTGTGAGCGCTTATTAACATCAAGAGATAGAGATAGTTTGGGAGTGACTGTTTATAGCTGTTCGACCTGTTATACAGTATAGTGTGATAACCACGTCCTTACACAGACACAGAAATGGATAAGAAGGCACTTTATTAGGAGCACCCATACATCCACCTGCTGTTTTATGGGAAAAATTGTGATCTTAAAATGTGACTTTCTTTCACTGTGGCAGATGGACTGGTTTGAGTATTTCAGAAACTGCTGATCTCCTAGACAACAGTCTCTAGAGTTTACACAGAATGGTGCGGAAAACAAAAATCACTGAGTGAGTGACAGTTCTGTGGATGGAAACAAACACCTTGTTGATAAGAGAGGTCAGAGCTAAATTGACAGATTGGTTTGAGCTTTTTGGCCAGGAAGGATATCGTGACTCATATAATCACTCTTTACAACCGTGGTGAGCAGAAAAGCATCTCAGCATGCAAGAGCAGAACACCACACTGGGTTCCAGTCCTGCAGCCAAGAACAGCAATCTTAGACTCAAGAACAAGTTCTTATCAAAGTGGCCGGTGAGTGTATACAGACGTGCTGTTACGTACAAGAAAGTAATTCCACATCACACCACCGGGTCGCTGATTATTTTACTCTAACGGCATGCCCCCAAGTGTTTTATTCATCCTTATGTAATGACCAGCATGTAATAATCTTCACAAAATGATCATGGTTAGCTACAAGTTATCAAGAATGCTGTTTTAAGTCAACAGGAACGCATCGTTTTTATTAATATCTGTAGAAAATGACGTATTTATGGAGCATTCTGCATTACAATTAAACATGCTCTCTCTTCAGTTCATCTGTCTCTGCATCCTTTCATGGCTTCATGTAGAACTGAGCCAAGATGAAAAGTTAAGGAAACCTACCTGATTCCTCTCAGCCACGGAACAGAAAGCGCCCAGCAGAATGCGGATAACACACACGTGGTTGTAGCGGGCGGAGACATGCAGGCACGTGTCACCTACCTGAGGAAAACAAGCACGCATAAGTACCATGCCATACCTCTCTCTCAACCAGCACAGACAGGAACCGGGGCATTATAGATCATTCAACAGGACTATGTGTGCAAGCACAAGCATTTAAACTCGCTGAACGAAAGAAGGGATTATTATTTGGCCACTTGCAGACACACTACTTGATATTTTACTTTCCATTCCAGTCCTGCTAATCAATGAATCAAGATAGGTTTTCGGTGAACGTCTGTGGAATCAATTTTGTGCCAAAATGTTCATACAATACTTTTGAAATATCAAACAAAAACGACAAATCAAAATACAAAAAAAAAAAAAACCCTCAATTTTTTAGACTGGCAAACAAATTATTCGTGTAATCGTGCAAAATATCAGTCTATTACTCTTCAGAAACCTTTTATTTTTGTTCCGCGTCTTTCTCAGTTTTGTTTGACGTAATTTATTTTGGTTGCGATTCCAGCTTTCTCGTTTGCGCTCCCTGACTTTTTGCTTGCAGTTTTGGCACAAACTTCACGTGTGGGCGGGCTGTCCAGGAATGCATTCCCATTGGCTAACTTGTGTTTGACTGACAGCTACGCTCAGCCATTCCCTACTCGGATTCTGGCGGACTGTTTGACGAGTGACCGATCCATTGACGGTAAACAAGGATCGAGTGGACTTCAGTGGCGACTATGATATTGAATTAATTCAACAAAGTGTAAGTGCGGGACAAATGTGTTGTATGTGTTGCAGTAGTGCACATTATGCAGGTGTTTTGTGGCAAGTCAAATGTTAGCCTTAGCTCCACTACCCAATATAATAGCTGTCTTGCTAACGTTAAACACGCCTGCATAATGTGCACTACTGCAACACATACAACACATTTGTCCCGTACTTACACTTTGTTGAATTAATTCAATATCATAGTCGCCACTGAAGTCCACTCGATCCTTGTTTATCGTCAATGGATCGGTCACTCGTCAAACAGTCCGCCAGAATCCGAGCAGGGAATGGCTGAGCGTAGCTGTCACTCAAACACAAGTTAGCCAATAGGAATGCATTCCTGGACAGCCCACCCACACGGGAAGTTTGTGCCAAAACTGCAAGCAAAAAGTCAGGGAGCGCAAATGAGAAAGCTGGAATCGCAACCAAAATAAATTACGTCAAACAAAACTGAGAAAGACGCGGAACAAAAATAAAAGGTTTCTGAAGAGTAACAGACTGATATTTTGCACGATTACACGAATAATTTGTTTGCCAGTCTAAAAAAATTGACTTTTTTTTTTTTTTGTATTTTGATTTGTCGTTTTTGTTTGATATTTCAAAAGTATTGTATGAACATTTTGGCACAAAATTGATTCCATAAACATCCTCAGAACAGTGAAAAGGTAGAGAAAGATATGAAATGAAAGAGAAAAAAAAAACCCAAACACTTGCATTGTTTTTGCTGTCGGGACGAGCGCCTCCCAGCAGCAGAACTTTAGTGCTCTGAGCGTGACCGTTCTGGCACGCCAAGTGTAGAGCCGTGTTCCCTGCCTGAAAAACGTCAAGAGAGAATGGAAGTAATTAGGCGTCACGTCATGCTCCGTTCACTCTTGAACTATGTCCCAATGAAATTTTTCAGCAATACATCAACAGGTATTCAAAAACAGCCCAATAATATACTCTTTCAATCGAAACAATATTCATCAAAAAAAAAAAAGACAGACAAATATCCTTCATCTGTATTCCATGCCATAATATACAAGGTGTAGCTACTAAAGGGGACATCATATTAAAAATTCACCTTTTACATTTAGGCATCTGGACTGCCCGGCAACCCGCACACACTGAAATAAGATGAACTGGTCAGTTTCTTTTGTGTTGCTCAATTCAGAATACATGTGCTTCAACAAGCCGTTTCCATATCGCAAGTGGAGCTCATTAGAATAATCCCGCCCCCTCATCAGAGTACCTCCACTCATGGTTTGAGAACTGCCTTTGCAAATAATCAATCAATGAGGAAAGTGCTGCATGACTGGCTGGTGTAAGAGGGGTTGGGGTGAGCAATGGCTCATTATCATTTAAAAGAACAGGTACTCAAATTAGCCATTTTGAACGGGGCTGTGGTGCTTTATTCTTGTGGTATTTTGATGAAAACACGTCTCCGATATTTCATTAAGACCTCAGGGAACTGTGTGGAAAAGGGTTATAATATAATATAATGTCACCCATAGGTGCTAAAGAAGGCAACTGGACTTACTTGAAATTCTTGAAGACGTTTCACCTCTCAATAGAATTCTTCAGTTCTGTCTGACTAGTGGGGAGTTCCAGGTATTTATCCTCTAGTGGACCAAAAGCAACCCTAAGGAGAGTCATTGAGGTCACATGGGTCGTTGACCCTCTCAGGTCATCCTGTCTGTGTTAGGATCACTGGAGGCCAGGTGTGAATGGTGTTAGCAGCCTAGAGGGTCGTTGGCTCTCTCTGCTATCATGTGAGTCATTGAAGTCAGCTGAGTCTTGGGTGGTGTTTACATTAGACCGTATCAGCGGATCATCAGATTAACGTTTTTAAAACGATTCGCGTGCACACAGCAACGCCAATACACGGATACACTAATCACATGACTAATTAGACGGCACGTAAGTTGAAATGTGTCAGTGCGGCTCAGCGCTTCCTCCTCAGCGGCTGCGCTCCAAATCACTCCGCCCTGAACAGCGAGTGCCCTCTGGAGGGTGCGCACTCCGGCCCTGCGCAGCTCACAGAGCGCGCGAGTGAAGCGCACGAGCAGTGATTCGGGACTGACTGTGTGTGTGTGTGTGTGTGATCCCAGTGCATATCGGGCATGCGCAAGTCACTCACCACTTGCAAGTGGAAGGATGGCAAGCCTAAAGACAATCATAACTACACAATGGGCAGTATTTGCATCTTACCATGAACAACATTAAGAATGACAAAGCAAAGCATTATATTCATACTTTTATACTCTTTAATGAAAAACAAAAAGGTGATACAAGGCGGAAACAATAGCAGGAAGTGAAGTCTGCGCCGTTTTTCAGCAGTTGAGTCACATGACCAATGTGGCATGAACAACGCCAGCGAATCAGGAAGGTGGATGTCACAGTGACGTTGTCCAATGACGACGTCAGCTAGAGCTCAGCACTGCATTTCCTTGTATCTCAATGTTTACACAGCACCGGATCAGATACGAACTGGGTTGAATACGTGGGCCCTGGCGGATTCAAGTTGTTCCACCTGTGGAGTTGTTTCCTGGCATTTTAATGTGAACGGACAGTGCATCCGTGATGAAAACGAGACGGATACGGTCTAATGTAAACACCACCTTGGTGTGGATGTGTATTTAGTTTTTTGGGAAGTGTGCCAAGGACTGCATTGTAGGTGGCTGATAAGTGGTGTCTCAGACCACCTCCTCTGTTCAGTGATGGTCTTTCAAGTTGACGAAGATGGCTTCTTTTACTCCTCTTTCAAACCACCAGTCTTCTCTGGCTAGAATGCGTACACTGCAGTCCTGAAATGAGTGTCTTTTGTTATTGAGATGAAGATAGACTGAAGAGTCCTGGCCTGAGGAACTGGCTCTCCTGTGTTGAGCCATGCGCTTGTGAAGCAGTTGTTTCGTTTCCCCAACGTACAGGTCTGTGCATTCCTCACAGCATTGAATTCCAGGCCTCCAGTGACCCCAACACTTGCAGGATGATGGAGGGTCAATGACCCATGTGACCTCAACGACTCTCCTTAGGGTTGCTTTTGGTCCACTACAGGATAAATACCTGGAACTCCCCACTAGTCAGACAGAACTAAAGAAGCCTTTCAGATGAGAGGTGAAACATCTTCAAGAATTTCAAACAAGTCCAGTTGCGTTCTTTAGCACCTATGGATTACGATGACCTGGATGACTGAGAACCTTCACAGAAACATGATGTCACCTTTAAATCAGGAGACTGGGATGAACCATGTGGTATAGATTGGCAAGCATAAAGAACCCATGAAAGTGAAAGATTACGTATCACTTGATGTAGGCATGTTCTTCTGTCGTGTCGTAAAAATGGTAAGTTTAAATAAATAAATAAATAAATAAATAAATAAATATCGAGCAATGAATCAATTTGACATTTTTGGTGAAATTGAAGAAACAACGCACCAGCACACTCGGCGCTCTTAGTGAAGTAGGTTTTGGCCAAGAAACACATTGCAGTGCATGACCACCTTCCCTATTCACCTGATCTGGCACCATGCCATGTTTTTCTTTTCCCTAAAAATCAAGTCAACCTATTTCAAGTTTGTTCTAGAAGAGAAGAAGAAACCTTTAATTGTCACATGCACACTTCAAGCACAGCGAAATTCATCCTCTGCATTTAACCCATCTGAAGCACACACACCCAGAGCAGTGGGCAGCCACACACAGCACCCGGGGAGCAGTCAGGGGTTCGTTACCTCGCTCAAGGGCACCTCAGCCCAAGGCTGCCCCATGTCAACCTAACTGCATGTCTTTGGACTGTGGGGGAAACCGGAGCACCCGGAGGAAACCCACGCAGACACGGGAAGAACATGCAAACTCCACACAGAAAGGCCCTCGCCGGCGGCTGGGTTCGAACCCAGAACCTTCTTGCTGTGAGGCGACCGTGCTAACCACTACACCACCGTGCCGAGAAGAAGAAAATGACAGAGCTTTTGAGACAACCAACAAAACTAACGGAAGAAGGTTCAATGGAAGACCATGATGCAGTGATATGTAGTTGCAGAAGGGGAAAGGAATTGAAATGAAGAAAAATTTTAATTAAAACTGTATTAGACCATTTGTCTCCTTATTTCATAGCCACACCTTGTACAGTCTTTGGAACAGGTTAATGGGTTCTTTCAAGGATTTTTTGGATAGTCCCAAGTGCAACCCGTTTTAAGAGAGAAACTGTTTTAAGCGAGGAGAAACAATCAAGAAACCCTTCAGACTCTCTTTTGCTGACTGTACATCATGTACTAAGATTTAGACAATCGCAATGAATGTTGAAAATCCAAGACCCCAGATATTCAGTCATCAAACCTCACATGCTGTAAGACCTGCCCAGAATAAAACACCATGTTTGTCATGTCTGAGAAACGACTTCATTCCTGCTGTCACTTATTTTATAGCCTCTCTTTTTCTCTCATTCTTGAAACTAATAAGACAAAAATGCTGCTTGTCTTGTTAGCGAGAAACAACACAGCCGTCTGTCCTGAAAACTTACAACACTACATCGAAATGCTTCAAAGTGCAGACACTAGACTCCTTCCCAAAATGCTAAAGCAACACGTCAACACCGTTTGACCAGTTAGAAGCAAGATCGACAGTTCTGTTATATAATCGTAAATAACAAGATCAGTTGTGAGCTACTGCTCACGTATGTATCCCCCCGCTCTTGCTTAGATCAGAACGCAAGCAATCGAAGGAAAAGGACACTTATTATGAATGTTGACTTCAACAAATAATTAACCCTGAAACAAGTAAGTAAAGAGCAGTGTTCTCTCCAAGGATTTCAAATAGCATCCTGGTAAACTGTCATTTTGAAATAGCGTCAAAATCCACCATATATGTTTCGGAAATACATTCAGTCGGTAAACAGGAAGTCTATGTGCGACAGACCTGAAAACGGTATACACAGTATAGAACTCCAAGCTGAAGCTCGGTACCAAATATCAAGCAGTTCTGATTTGTAGTTGCTGAGAAAAGTGTGATGAAAATTTTGTAAATATGTTTCATAAATACATTCAGTCAGTAAACAGGAAGTCAATGTGCGACAGACCTGAAAATGGAATACATGGTATGGACCTTGTGCGCGTGACGTCACAGTCACGTGATTATCTGTTTACACTGCCATATTGGGGATCACGCTTTCGCAAGTTTGATAGTGATACCCACTGTCGCGATGTCTTCTTCTCAAGTCTGCCTCTCGACTTATGCTGAATCCCTGGATATCACAGCAAAAAATCGTTATAGAGATAAGATTGCTGTCTTAGGGGTCGACCCATATATGATTAGTAAGAGTGAAACCAAATCTGCACTTGATTGTTCAAGTAATGAGCTGCCAGACATAAGTTACCCCGATGTATATCATTATCTCATCAACACGCCAGGGGGTTACAGTGGTCAGTCACTAGAAGCGTACAGATGTTTCTCCTCAGGATGAGTACGGAACGTGCTAGTTCATATGCGTGAAAAGCGTTTTGTTATTTCTTCACAGGTGCGTACCATACGTTGACTTTTCAGAATCGATCTTATTTGCATATCGCTATTATCGATGTTGAAACGAAACATACGAACAATGTCCATTTTAAAATCGTAATTTTTAAAATCTATTCTTTACATAAAATCATTTACATCACCATGTTATAACTTATACCATCATTATGGCGTGATACAACGAATCATGTAGCATGATACTGTTTTTTAATTAGTAGTAGTACTAACTATTATGTATAGAGGATGTGCAGTCACGTGACCCGTCCGTGCTTACTCCGCCATATTGGACGGCTTCAGGATTGTTTACCTTGCGTGAGCGTAATGGATCCAGGGAGTAATCCCCAAGGAAATTCGGAAAATACCCCATCTACATCGCACGATAACTTGTCCAAGTTTGTTCAGCATCTTGAAGGTTATGTGAGGCAGCGTTACATGGAAAAGTGTTCCAGGTTGGGGATTGCAGATCCGTACAACTTGCCGCAATCCTTGTTCAGGGAAATTCGGAGCTGCGGTGCCGGCGATTTGCCCGATCTGGCCTACCACGACATTTACAATTTTCTTGTTAATCGTGAATCGTGTTACACTGGCAAAGCCCTCAAAGCTTACAAGAGCCTGGAAGCTTATAAATATTTTGTTGCGGGATGGGTATCCCAACTATACCTCTGGAAGGTTCCGAAGAAGAATGTCTACTTGATAACCTCACGGGTAAGTGGCATTAAGACGTTTATCATAAAGAGACTATGCAGGACGTTTTATCGTAAGAATGTTCGAAATCTAAACTCAGTTCCAGATATGAGAAGAAAACAGTAAATCAGAAAGCTGCGCACATTTGCGCAGCTTCCGCGAAAACGTGCGCAGCTTTCTGATTTACTGTTTTCTTCTCATACTTCCTATGTTTCATGGACTGTAACGGCATTTGCTTATTTAGTAATTTTAATACAGAATTTACTCTGATGAAATTATTCAGACACTCCAACGCCCCCCCCCCTAAAAAAAAATCGGATCTGCACGATTCAGCCATGAAAAAGGCGGCATCCGCCGTTTGCATCCCTGTTTAAACTCATAGGTTAACCGACTTTAACCGGCTAATGAGGCTCGGTGGTCAGTCAAGATTTTTTTTAGTTTTCGCCATCCCTACTATGGATTGGCCTTTCAAAGGCATATATGAGCCAAAAAGATAAAACATTGTCATAGACTAGGCCAGGGTAGTAGGGCTAGGCATAGCCATTTTAAACGTTAGAGATCAAACAGACTGACGGCCACAAACACTGTTCTGTCTAGTTTCTAAGTATGCAGTTATCATTCAATCCGAAAATCAACTTAGATGTATTAGGAGTATTGAATTAGAAGATTACACCTACCTGATATGAAGTGTTCACTACAAATTTGGCTGGTAGAACTGGGGTTCCAGTTTTCTCTTCACACAGCGGACACCCATTTTGCGCGTCTCCTCGTCTGCGGGGAATCTATAAAATGACAGGCCCTCCTTTTGGCCCTGTCTATTGGTACAACCAAATGCTGAACAAGATATAACCATTCTCGAAAGATCTACTCCCACACACTTGATAATTAGAACGGGTTTGTCCAAGTTCTATGCGCGGCCTTGCCGTCCAAAATGGCTGATAAACAAATATCACGTGACCTCGTGATGTCACGTGCACGCTCTCTATAGATATTACTAGACCTACTACTAGTTTTAGTAATGGCGATGTAGAATGCCACGAGTCAGGGATTTAGGAAACATAAAAATTGAAAATGCACAAGCGTATCATGTTTATTACAGAAATGTATATTATTTACGCGTTATACTGAAACAGTTAACGTTACAGGGGTAGAAGCCACTTGCCTGACACGAAATGTTGGGCACACAATCTCGAGTGTTCGCTTGGTTCCCAGTCAACACGTTTAACGGCAGCAATCCACTTCTTCCTTCGTTCTTGATCAGCGGGGAACCGGTAAAATGATAAACCCTTCGTGCTTTTTCTGTTTGAGCACCCTACTGCCACACAGCAAGCCATTCTGACTGAAAATTTTAATCAATCTCCAAAAATTTCCGCGTGTGAAGTGAGCTGCGGCTTGATACCCAATATGGCGGATAAACAAACTTGACCTCTGACCTATGACGTTGGTGCACAAGGTCCATAGAACCCCAAGCTGAAGTTTGGTACCAGATATCATACAAAAGTGAGTATGGCTTTTGTATGATATCTACAATAAAAAAAAAAAAAATTAACATACACCCATGCCCCTTACCCAAACAGTACACCATTAAAAAAAAAAAAAGAATTCATTTCATTGCATTTATAAGCATTACATCAGTGCCTGCATGTCATGTAAGTAAAACTTGTGAAACCTTAGTATCTGGTGTGTGTGTGTGTGTGTGTGTGTGCGCATGCATATACGTGCATGTGTGCGTTGTGCTAAATGACTCTCATTAAATGCAGTTGATTTATTACAGCTCCTTGGAGGCATTTCAACATCCTTTCGCCACACCCAGAGCTACACAGTAAAGGTGATGCCCTGAATTAAAGCTGACAAAATGCAGTAAATCTGATGCAAATAAGCATTTAGCTAACAAATAAGGCATGCTCCTGCGGGAAAACTTCATCATATCATTTTTAGCTCCATTCATACAAGCCTCTAGTAAAGAAATGCCAACTTACAGTGGTGCTTGAAAGTTTGTGAACCCTTTAGAATTTTCTATATTTCTGCATAAATATGACCTAAAATATCATCAGATTTTCACACAAGTCCTAAAAGTAGATAAAGAGAACCCAGGTAAACAAATGAGACAAAAATATTATACTCGGTCATTTATTTATTGAGGAAAATGATCCGCTATTACATATCTGTGAGTGGCAAAAGTATGTGAACCTCTAAGATTAGCAATTAATTTGAAGGTGAAATTAGAGTCAGGGGTTTTCAATCAATGGGATGACAATCAGCTGTGAGTGGGCACCCTGTTTTATTTAAAGAACAGGGATCTATCAAAGTCTGATCTTCACAACATGTTTGTGGAAGTGTATCATGGCACCAACAAAGGAGATTTCTGAGGACCTCAGAAAAAGCGTTGTTGATGCTCATCAGGCTGGAAAAGGTTACAAAACCATCTCTAAAGAGTTTGGATCCCACCAATCCACAGTCAGACAGACTGTGTACAAATGGAGGAAATTCAAGACCATTGTTACCCTCCCCAGGAGTGGTCGACCAACAAAGATCACTCCAAGAGCAAGGCGTGTAATAGACG
This sequence comes from Neoarius graeffei, assembly GCF_027579695.1. Classification (NCBI taxonomy): domain Eukaryota; kingdom Metazoa; phylum Chordata; class Actinopteri; order Siluriformes; family Ariidae; genus Neoarius; species Neoarius graeffei. The sequence goes on from NC_083570.1 coordinate 20,808,750, forward strand.
ATGAGGTCACAAAGGACCCCAGGGTAACTTCTAAGCAACTGAAGGCCTCTCTCACATTGGCTAAATGTTCATGAGTCCACCATCAGGAGAACACTGAACAACAATGGTGTGCATGGCAGGGTTGCAAGGAGAAAGCCACTGCTCTCCAAAAAGAACATTGCTGCTCATCTGCAGTTTGCTAAAGATCACGTGGACAAGCCAGAAGGCTATTGGAAAAAATGTTTTGTGGACGAATGAGACCAAAATAGAACTTTTTGGTTGAAATGAGAAGTGTTATGTTTGGAGAAAGAAAAACATTGGATTTCAGCATAAGAACCTTATCCCATCTGTGAAACATGGTGGTGGTAGTATCATGGTTTGGGCCTGTTTTGCTGCATCTGGGCCAGGACGGCTTGCCATCATTGATGGAACAATGAATTCTGAATTATACCAGCAAATTCTAAAGGAAAATGTCAGGACATCTGTCCATGAACTGAATCTCAAGAGAAGGTGGGTCATGCAGCAAGACAACGACCCTGAGCACACAAGTCGTTCTATCAAAGAATGGTTAAAGAAGAATAAAGTTAATGTTTTGGAATGGCCAAGTCAAAGTCCTGACCTTAATCCAATCGAAACGTTGTGGAAGGATCTGAAGTGAGCAGTTCATGTGAGGAAACCCACCAACATCCCAGAGTTGAAGCTGTTCTGTACGGAGGAATGGGCTAAAATTCCTCCAAGCCGGTGTGCAGGACTGATCAACAGTTACCGGAAATGTTTAGTTGCAGTTATTGCTGCACAAGGGGGTCACACCAGATACTGAACGCAAAGGTTCACATACTTTTGCCACTCACAGATATGTAATATCGGATCATTTTCCTTGATAAATAAATGATCATGTATAATATTTTTGTCTCATTTGTTTAACTGGGTTCTCTTTATCTACTTTTAGGACTTGTGTGAAAATCTGATGATGTTTTAGGTCCTATTTATGCAGAAATATAGAAAATTCTAAAGCGTTCACAAACTTTCAAGCACCACTGTATTAATATTAAAGCTGTGTGAATTAATAAACAGCTTCTGACCAATCAGATTTGAGAATGCAACGGCACTGTGGTATAAATTATTTTTATTACTTGTAGTAATAGTAGGAGTATAGATCCCATGCTGTACGTTGTGCTTTTATTTAGAAATACCTCGTGTATTCTTAAGGAAAACATGCAAAACCAGATGACCCTTGCTGCCAAAGTCTTGCACATTAATTGTGGGTGTTTGAACTCACGTAAACCTTTAGTAAATCACGGCACGATTTGTAAAAGTACCTTGTTTCTTGCATGGATGTTAGCCCCGGCTTTAACCAATAGTTTGACAGACTGACTGAAGCCATGCCACGAAACCTCGTGCAGCGCCGTGTTTCCATCCTGTCCGTTTAAACGGAAGAAAAATGCTGTAAGGATTCTGTGTAAATGATGCATCTCGGGTGCAAAAAACCCCCAAAACAAAAACAAAACAGTAATATATCAGGACAAATCTGGACATGTGTGTGTGTAAGTAGATAAATGTTCATGTGCATCTATGGTTATGGATCAATGCATGCAACTACCGTGGTGTAATTAGAAAGTGTTCGGATTCCTGCACGTTATCCTGAATTTATGTTACAGCCTTTCGAAACAATAATGAAGCAGAAAAATTTGAAACGTGTGTGCGTGTTTCACCTTGTCTTGCCTGTCCAGTGCACACCCTTCCTGAATGAGCGCTGTGATGACATCACTGTTTCCCACCACAGCTGCTCTGTGTAATGCTGTCTGATCGCCCTGGTGACAACAGACCAACATTTACATCATCAATTTAACAAAACATTTGGAATAATTACATCAAACCAGGAACTGGTTGAACACGTACAGCCGTTTTGTTCTTTGGTGTTACATTACAAAGATAACCTGAAGCAGACTTGCTGGAAATGAGAGATGAGGTGTAGATCGTCCCACTGAGCTCTGATAGCATTAACTAATTATTATCATTATTGCAAAATAAACTGGATGACTGAAAATATTCATCAGCATACTCCTCTATCTTGTTTTCATCCCTCCTCCACAGCAATGGAGAGATCATAGATTGGATAGGAACGATACGCCCGAGCCAGGAATTAAAGTTTTTAGACAGTGACTGCTGGTTCTGGTTTTAGTTTTGATTATAGCTGAGAATCGGGGCAAATCTTTTGAGCGAGGTATGCTTTAAGGCATGCTTCCAGAACTGTGCAATAGCCAGCACTAAATTAAGCCCTACTTGCAGGCATTAATATAACGTCACCAAATAACATGTACAAACCAGCCAAGAACACCACAGCCAACCACATTTGCTAGACCATGCAAAGCACGAAATGCAAAAGTGGTTCATGCTCTTTGAATACAACAAAAAAAACAAGCCAGACTCGAACCAGACTCTACGAGTACAAGGTTAGTTTTTGAATAATAAACAATTCATGTCATCGGTCTGTTTTATCATTACATTGGAACGAGTCATATACATGACAATCGGAAGACAATCTGGCACAGAAAAAAGATTCTTAAAGGATATACGCAGAACCTTTATTTTTAAATAAATTTCTGAGTGGATAGTATCTCCATCCTTGACTCTTGTATGCTGCATAAATGGGAATAAAAAATATATATTTTTCAGAGTTAAAATCGACCACAACGTTGGCATTTGAGCTGCCCCGCTGAGCCAGCCAGCCCTGAGTGCGTGACATCACTGCAGTAACCGGTTTTAAGGCCGAGGCCTTTTACAGCTATAGACCAAAAGTCATATAAATAAAAATGTATGGTGAAAGTAAGAAATACCGTTACCGACTTGCTCAACTAAGACTGATTTGACTTCATTGATTGTGGGTTGACTCTCATTAAAACAGGATGGGTGTTATAACTTATGCAACATACATGTACATGCATGCATTTTCACTGATAAAACGTAAAAGGCTAATTAAATAACCAGATGAACTGAGACAATCACATTCTGAAGCAAATTAAATAATCTTATACCGGTAACTTAAACACACAATACAAGTTACATGTATTAATCTAAATGCAGGTAAACAACGTGTGTTGTTTTTGTTGTTTTGTATCCAAATAAGAGTCAGAGCTTACCCGTCTGTGTTCTCGCTTCCTGAAGGCCAATCTTGTGGCCGATTGTTTTGAAACAGTCTGACTTTCAGTTGTTCGTTCAGTTCTCCATTCATTCACTTCTTCCACGTAAGGGCGAGATGGCAGCAATATCCAGCGGAGAAATCAGACAGCTGGTCCACTCATTCTCCATTTTCTCCATACTGAGTACTCCGCCATTACTCCTCAGCTCAGGCAATTACTAAAACCCGGGACGGGACGTCACCGGTTTTAGCAACAACCGCGGGGAGGTCACTGCCCGAGCGATAATGTGTCACATCCCGTTCCATCCTGGGTTTTACCAAAACCCTTGGCTCACACTCCGGGAGAACTGGTGCAACTGAACTTACTTTCCTTTTCTTGTAGCTTTCTTTTCCTTTAATTGTTGGTACTGCACCCTCTTTCAATACGGGCTTATAGCCAACACTCCTCAACAGATCAGAGGTTTCGTACAAGTCTTCAGTAAAATGTGCAGAGCAGAGGAGAGACCACTTCGTAGGCGCCCAATGTGCCCGTGAACCTCTCACAAAACGCATCCAAATCTTTGCAGTTTGAACATTCTTGGGCCATGAATGCAACGTAAATCCACCTTCTGTCGTGTTGCTGCACCCGCCAGCAACACATCTACGTGGCATGGCGATAAATTAGCTCAAAATGGAGGATCAGAGTTGCAGTCAGCTCTGTTTTTTTAGTATCGCGGAAATGGCGACGAGACTGACAGACTTCCTGCTGTGACGTTATAGACGTTACTCAGACCGCTACCTATATGAATCACTTTAATCGTAAAAATGATGATATTAGATTTATTGGTAATGCTTAAAACAATTCCTGTGCCATTCTTGAGGTCTCAAGGCATTTATAAAAAAAAAAAAGTGAGGCCATGGTTCTGCGTATCTGCTTTAAGTCCCCATCAGTAGTAGTTTCACCAACAAAGTGGTGATGATTGCTGAAACATATTTTTCAAGCAGTTTACTGATTGGAGTACTCACGTCATCCTGAATGTCCAGATCGCAGCCGGCTCTCAAAAGGATCTTCACCACCTCGATGTGGTTCTTATAGGCGGCCAAATGCAGTGGAGTCCGGCCATACTGCAGACACACACACAGTCTTATTAATATATTTGTGGAGTACTTCCCTTGAAATATCTACAGCTAAACCTCACCCTAAAACCAGGTGAGACAAGAAGTTAGTTAATAAATCTATAATTTGTCCACTTCTGAATATATGGGCTTGGGCTTACAAATGCCACAAATATCTAAGTGTCCAGAAGCATCTTTTACGCTCACAAAATGGCGCCCATCACATAATAAAGGGAGGTTCGAGTTGAAGATGGCCATTTTGAACATACTTCAAATATAGCTGCAGTAAATCCTCAGGCCAGTCATTTACCTGTATATATGTTTTTGTGTGGGCGGCACGGTGGTGTAGTGGTTAGCGCTGTCGCCTCACAGCAAGAAGGTCTGGGTTCGAGCCCCGTGGCCGGCGAGGGCCTTTCTGTGCGGAGTTTGCATGTTCTCCCCGTGTTCGCGTGGGTTTCCTCCGGGTGCTCTGGTTTCCCCCACAGTCCAAAGACATGCAGGTTAGGTTAACTGGTGACTCTAAATTGACCGTAGGTGTGAATGTGAGTGTGAATGGTTGTCTGTGTCTATGTGTCAGCCCTGTGATGACCTGGCGACTTGTCCAGGGTGTACCCCGCCTTTCGCCCATAGTCAGCTGGGATAGGCTCCAGCTTGCCTGCGACGCTGTAGAAGGATAAAGCGGCTAGAGATAATGAATGAATGAATGAATGAATATATGGGCTTGGGCTTACAAATGCCACAAATATCTAAGTGTCCAGAAGCATCTTTTACGCTCACAAAATGGCGTCCATCACATAATAAAGGGAGGTTCGAGTTGAAGATGGCCATTTTGAACATACTTCAAATATAGCTGCAGTAAATCCTCAGGCCAGTCATTTACCTGTATACATGTTTTTGTGTGGGCGGCACGGTGGTGTAGTGGTTAGCGCTGTCGCCTCACAGCAAGAAGGTCTGGGTTCGAGCCCCGTGGCCGGCGAGGGCCTTTCTGTGCGGAGTTTGCATGTTCTCCCCGTGTTTGCGTGGGTTTCCTCCGGGTGCTCCGGTTTCCCCCACAGTCCAAAGACATGCAGGTTAGGTTAACTGGTGACTCTAAATTGACCGTAGGTGTGAATGTGAGTGTGAATGGTTGTCTGTGTCTATGTGTCAGCCCTGTGATGACCTGGCGACTTGTCCAGGGTGTACCCCGCCTTTCACCTGTAGTTAGCTGGGATAGGCTCCAGCTTGCCTGCGACCCTGTAGAACAGGATAAAGCGGCTAGACATAATGAGATGAGATGAGATGTTTTTGTGTTATTAAAACACTGATTTATGCCAACAATGCTAAGCTATGCTACACTGTGTGAGCATGCTAAGTGATCGTGATATTTGTTTGGCATGCTTGCAACTTGTTTTGTCTAGCTCCAGTTAAATCCTTGAAATGTACCTTCGCTTGCACACCTGCTCTCTGTTTGTCATAAGGCTATCCTGCTCAGTAATTTTCCATCACCCGTTGAAGCTACCCTGTCACACTCGGCCAACTCGGCTTCCTGAAATTACATTTTCCAAATCATATCGTGATGACACGCTCTTGAAGGCGGATATACACCGATCAGCCATTTAAAAAAAAAAAAAAAGGGGTGAAGTGAGGTGAATACCATTGATTATTTAATTACACTGGCACCTATCAAAGGGTAGGGTATGTTAAGTAGCAAGAGAACAGTCAATTCTTGAAGTTGATGTGTTGGAAGCAGAAAAAAAAAAAGGGCAAGCGTAAGGATCTGAGTAACTTTGACAAGGACCAAATTGTGATGGCTAGACCACTGGGTCTGAGCATCTCCAAAATGGTACATCTTGTGGGGCGTTCCCAGTATGCAGTGGTTAGTACCTACCAAAAGTGGTCCAAGGACGGACAACCGGTGAACTGGCGACAGGATCATGGGTGTCGAAGGCTCACTGAGTCGCATAGGGCACGAAGGCAAGCCCATATGGTCTGATCCCATAGAAGAGTTACTGTAGCGCAAACTGCTGAAAAAGTTCACCTTTCTGTTTTTGCCACCATGAACTTTGTCAGCCGTTTGTGCTAATATATCCCCACCCCTTGACAGGTGCCATTGTAATGAGATAATCAATGTTATTCACTTCACATGTCAGGGGTTTTAAATGTTATGGCTGAATGGTGTATACTCACATTTGCCTTCCAATAAAGTGAGAAACATCTCTGGACAGATGTGTCCGAGTCAGCGACTGGCGCTCCTGGATTTCTGTGAGGCAGAATCTCCAAGGTGACAAAGGACTTATATTTCTAGATCACTCATACGTCATCAATTCATCTTTCTTCAGTACAGACCAGGCTTGTAGTACTCGAGTCCGACTTGTGACTCGACCACTGATGACTCGGACTTGTGCATGAACTGCATTTGGACTTGGAAATTGGAGACAAGGACTTGGATTTTTTCTTTATTTTTTGTAACATGCCATAATAATTTGGCATAACATTTTTACATCTACATTAATTTTGTACTAATTTCGTGCAAGAGTGTCACACCTGCGCGCCTTGGCGTGTGCATCAGATAGACTCTCGGGCGCGCCAAACGGACTATTGTGCACGTGCCGTGAACAACTCACACCTGCACAGGATTAAGGCGCAATCAGCACGCCTATATAAAAACTGTGAAAACACACTTACTTTGCGAAGTATTGAGTTGCGTTGCTGACACATTGCCAAGCCTTATTTCCTTGTTTGATTTCCTGATCCCTGATTTCCTGTTTTTCGTCTTTGATTCTGCCAAGTCTACGATAGGCTGTTTGTGCCTCCCTCGACCTATCGCCTGTTTCACCGTTTTACAATTTTACCTACCATTCTGGATTGTTTACCTGTCTTCATTTGTATTAATAAACACATCTTCTGCACTTACAGCCGTCTTCCAACCATCTCTGATGGAATACTTTGCACTCCCTGACAAAGAGAATGCACATTCACCTGTTCATACATCATGTTCAGGAACAAACTAATGTTAATGGTGCTAAAGCAGCCACCGTCAAATGGTGCGGTTGGAGTCTTGTTCTCGGACTCGAAATTGTTTTTAAATGACTCGGACTTGAACACTGGGGACTTGAGACTGGACTTGGATTCAAGGTTTAGTGACTCGACTACAACACTGGTATAGACAAATCAAAATCTATCACCAAGTCATTGATTTAATTCAGTTTGAGATTTCCCATCTGTCTTTTCTCTTAAACACCGTTATATTTAAGTATATTATTGGTAAAAGAATCATCTTTAAAATGGCAGATGCATATATGAACAGGTTCATGAAGTGTCCTCATGGCTGTATGATGCTACCAGGACATTTAATAATAACATTTGAAAATCATGATGCACCCCTACTTCAACTAAATTGGTAGAAAACTGGGTAAAATGTATTTCTATAAAATCACGAGAACATGAATTGAAAGAAAAAGCATTCAGAAAGAATCAGGGTGTTGAGCTAGATCTGATCTTTCACAAGATTAGCTGCTATGCTAATGCTTCTTCAGTCAAAACAATCAGGAAGAGATTGTATCACTTCTGTCTGTGTAATCTCAGGGTGTATTCAGACCAGGATAGTTCGATAGTTCACTTGCTTTGGTCCGAACCAAATGTTTTTTTTATTTTTTCATTTTGGTGCGGTTCGCTTTCACACTGTACATTTTAGTAAGCGGACCAAAATCTGTCAACAAAGCCACGCGCCCTGAGGTCGTTCAGCTATTGGTCAGAGACGACATGCACACAAAGCGTTAAGTTCAAAAGTAGTCATGGAGGCTTTCCGTGCTGTTATTCTTTTTAATGTCATCAAAGCTATATGTTTTTTCCAGTTTTTACTGTTTTCACAATTGTGCGATTACTATGCTGTTGTACAAGTAATTTATCAACGACGACGACAAAGGGCAAGGTGGCTACGGAGGATAGCGCAGATGAGCGCACATCATGTTGTGACAGTTCTGGCTCTTCACGCAATAGATGAATTTCTTTTTTGCGTCGCTAGTACCGCCACTTTTTGAAAGAATGTCCGATTTTAATGTAGGTCTGACGGAGTTTCTTCACTTTTAGCCGACATTGTTCTGGGGAGCGCGTGAACCCCTTCTCCTTCATTTTCTCACTGAATACAGCAACCACGTCGGCATTTTTGTGTGTTCTCTCCAAAAGCTCAGATATGTGGACATCTGCCCATATATCCACAAGGGTACGCGTTTCTTCCTCGGCCCACGTTTTCCCCCTACTCATTTTTTGTACTCTGTAGTCTAGCCTACCACTGGTCTGAATGACTGAACGACTGTTGTAAGGCTCCCTTGACAACCGCAACAGTGTTTGCACTTTGCGGTGGAGTGTCAAGACTCTGTTTCCCATAATGCTCGACAAATGACGGAAGCTCCCGAGGTACAAAAAAGCAAAACTGTCGGATTAGGTCCGGTCTGCTTTCACACCTCCAAAAGATCTGCACCAGGGTTCCTTTGGTCCGGACCGAGTCCGACCTTGCAGCTCGGTCTCGGTCCACTTGTTTGGTCTGGACCAGAGTTTGGTGGTTTGTATTCAGACCAACCCAAAAGGTCCGGATCAAGGGAAATTTGGTTCGTTTGGTCCGGACCAAACAACATAGGTGTGAATACGCCATCAAACACTGTTCAGTGGTCCATGCTGTAGATTTGCAAATTATCTACGTGAACATGGAGACTTACTGATACTGGAACTGTGCTGGAATATCTTTGACATTGTGTAAAAAAAAATCATAAAATAAATAAATAAATAAAAATGAAACCCCCTAGCATTTGCATTAGCTGATCACCCGTCTGCTGATATACCCACTACAGATAGCTAACTAGTTTCATTCAGCTAAATTATTATTGTCATTTTTGTGTCAATATTCTCGCCAAAACTGGAATTAAAAATAAAGCTACTGTTAGCTAGCCTTCATGTCGGTTTCTTCGTGAAAGGGACACTAATTTACCATCAGTAATTAAAATCAGTATGTGATTTGATTTGAGGCAAAATGTTTTTTTTTCTTTTGTGAAACTTTCTTATACTTTTACTGAGTTTGAAGCTGTACCTCAGTTTTTACCAGAGTACTTATTACCTCTTATCTCTGCCAACTTTGTTGGAAGAGATTATGTTTTCACCTCCGTTTGTTTGTCTGTTTCCAACTTAACTCAAAAAGTACTGAACGGATTTGGATGAAATTTGGAAGAAAGGTGACCCATGGGCCAAGGAACAATTGAATAGATTTTGATGCAAATCCGGATATGTATGTATACGCATCCAGGATTTTTTTTGTTTTTTTTGGTCTGTTCCCAAGGTAACTCAAAAAGTACTGAATGGACTTGGATGAAATTTGGAAGAAAAGTGGGCCGTTGGCCAAGGAACAATTGATTAGATTTTGTTGCAAATCCAAATTTGTGGCTTGGTGAAGGTATACACTTTACAGATTGCCCTTCTAGTTTTTATCTGTGTATATTAAATTGCACTTTTACTTCAAGAATTTCTGAAATTTTGGCACCTCTGCTCGTCAATATCCATTAACTGGGATTTCTTATTACAACCCCGATTCCAAAAAAGTTGGGACAAAGTACAAATTGTAAATAAAAACAGAATGCAATGATGTGGAAGTTTCAAAATTCCATATTTTATTCAGAATAGAACATAGATGACATATCAAATGTTTAAACTGAGAAAATGTATCATTTAAAGAGAAAAATTAGGTGATTTTAAATTTCATGACAACAACACCTCAAAAAAGTTGGGACAAGGCCATGTTTACCACTGTGAGACATCCCCTTTTCTCTTTACAACAGTCTGTAAACGTCTGGGGACTGAGGAGACAAGTTGCTCAAGTTTAGGGATAGGAATGTTAACCCATTCTTGTCTAATGTAGGATTCTAGTTGCTCAACTGTCTTGGGTCTTTTTTGTCGTATCTTCCGTTTTATGATGCACCAAATGTTTTCTATGGGTGAAAGATCTGGACTGCAGGCTGGCCAGTTCAGTACCCGGACCCTTCTTCTACGCAGCCATGATGCTGTAATTGATGCAGTATGTGGTTTGGCATTGTCATGTTGGAAAATGCAAGGTCTTCCCTGAAAGAGACGTCATCTGGATGGGAGCATGTTGCTCTAGACCCTGGATATACCTTTCAGCATTGATGGTCTTTCCAGATGTGTAAGCTGCCCATGCCACATGCACTAATGCAACCCCATACCATCAGAGATGCAGGCTTCTGAACTGAGCGCTGATAACAACTCGGGTCGTCCTTCTCCTCTTTAGTCTGAATGACACGGCGTCCCTGATTTCCATAAAGAACTTCAAATTTTGATTCGTCTGACCACAGAACAGTTTTCCACTTTGCCACAGTCCATTTTAAATGAGCCTTGGCCCAGAGAAGACGTCTGCGCTTCTGGATCATGTTTAGATACGGCTTCTTCTTTGAACTATAGAGCTTTAGCTGGCAATGGCGGATGGCACGGTGAATTGTGTTCACAGATAATGTTCTCTGGAAATATTCCTGAACCCATTTTGTGATTTCCAATACAGAAGCATGCCTGTATGTGATGCAGTGCCGTCTAAGGGCCCGAAGATCACGGGCACCCAGTATGGTTTTCCGACCTTGACCCTTACGCACAGAGATTCTTCCAGATTTTCTGAATCTTTTGATGATATTACTGTATGCACTGTAGATGATGATATGTTCAAACTCTTTGCAATTTTACACTGTCGAACTCCTTTCTGATATTGCTCCACTATTTGTCGGTGCAGAATTAGGGGGATTGGTGATCCTCTTCCCATCTTTACTTCTGAGAGCCGCTGCCACTCCAAGATGCTCTTTTTATACCCAGTCATGTTAATGACCTATTGCCAATTGACCTAATGAGTTGCAATTTGGTCCTCCAGCTGTTCCTTTTTTGTACCTTTAACTTTTCCAGCCTCTTATTGCCCCTGTCCCAACTTTTTTGAGATGTGCTGCTGTCATGAAATTTCAAATGAGCCAATATTTGGCATGAAATTTCAAAATGTCTCACTTTTGACATTTGATACTGTATGTTGTCTATGTTCTATTGTGAATACAATATCAGTTTTTGAGATTTGTAAGTTATTGCATTCTGTTTTTATTTACAATTTGTACTTTGTCCCAACTTTTTTTGGAATCGGAGTTGTAGAAGCATTGGTGAAATATCCATCCAAGGTTTACTCTTGAATAGAAAAACTGTTTTTTTTTTAAAAATGTATTAGGTCATACTGTGTGGGGTTTCAAGGTGTGGCAAGAGCAGTTTGGTCTCCTGGGTTTGGTTTTCCTTGACCTGGCTTTGGAGGGCTGCCATTTTCACCTGTCGTATTTCAGGTGGAGGCCCCTGGCGGGTTCCAAGGACAAAGGCACCATAGCTACAGCAATGTGACCTGGCGTGACCCCCAACACTGAGACACGGAACATTATCTCAGTCCATCCTGTATTTGCCCTGCAGCCACACACACACACAGTGCCATTTGCCTCTCTTTGATCTCTTGAAACTACATTCCTAAAAATCTTATAGTGAGCTCATTTAGGCAATTAATAACTAACTTGATGAGAGAAATGAGTCAAATGTGCATTTTACGAATCAGATCCAATATGATGGAAAAGACCACAATATAGTATTTATATCTATTTCTATTTAGATCTATTTCCTGGCTCTAATACCACCACCTGGAGTTTGCAGCAGGTGTATAATACAAGTTTACTTGGAGTACCTAGTGCTGATGAATGGATAAGCAGCAGTTCTTTGATGAACTGCTTGGCTTTATGCCTCATTCGTCAAACCCCATAAAGACGAAAGCTGTTTAAGGTTATGGCTCTGCTCCAGATCTTGCCTTGTACCTGCCTTTAGTCAGAGTTGTGAAATCTCCTGATCCATTTTCATTACTTCACTCCTACTCACTACAGTGGTTTCACTATGTTATTATCACTCATACATTCCACCACCCTTTCTTAGCAGGAAGCAACTGAAATCCAAGACCTACAGAGCCTAATCTAGGAATCTGAAAATAGGGGACAGATCCCTCACTAGTTGTAGAAACAGGGGACAGAAAAATAAGTAATACATTGGTAGATATTTTCAAGAGTACATCTATAAGCAGAACAGTTTTATTAATAAAACTAAATACATGTAACAAACATTCGTATCAGATGTTGATCTATATAATATAATTATGGAACTATACATATCCTTTAATACAGTGATATGAAAACCATATCAGCAAACACTTATCCACAGTTTATAGTATTGCACAAACATTATGATCAGATCTGAACTTCAAAAATGTAAAGATTTTAGATCAAAAACTATATGAAGAATTATATACTGCAAAACCTTACAAATATGACTAGTTTTCTGTTATATGACTAGATTACTGTTTTACTATAAATCATGTGACTAGCCGATTTTTACCAATTTGACCACCAGTAGTATAATGTTGCATTTCAAATATGACTAGGTTAATATTACATCATTTGATATAGTTAAGTCTAAAATCCATGTAGTCTTGCCACTATTAATTAATAATAAGATGAAAAATCTGACTTTCTGAATAAAATAAAATCACTACCAAATATTTAAAAATGCTAATCATATTTGTTTTGTTCAGACCACCTTTCATGAAAGTGAAAAACATTAAACAATCTACCTATGGTTAAACTAGATTTTGACATAAACGACTGGAGATAATCTCAAAATTCAGACTTCCTAAAAAGTATATAATCTCTATCATTTACAATCTTACGGTACCTACAATCACACAAGAACAGATTAAATATATTTCATAATATTTTTAAATAAAACTTACATAATACCAAACATTATCAAACTAATTGTATATTGGCATTAGGAAAATAATATCAAATTCAAACTTCAAAAACCATTATCAATCAGAATCAAATGACTTAGTATGTCTTCACACTGTCATAATTACTCTAAGATCATATTTGTACACAAACTTATATATATGTCTTATATATCAACTAAGCACCTTTACTATTTGAATATGATTAATAACATAATACTCACTTCTGTGTCTTCGTTTTGTTTCCTTTTTTCGTCCAAAGGTTTTTCAACGTGACCACGCGTTTTGACATTGTTATGTTTGGATGAGACAGAACGATATGCCATGTGCTTTTGGGAATTTTTAAAACACTTCACACGATTGGTTGAGATACACTGTCTTCCGGTTCAGTGACCAATGATATAATAGTTCACAAAACTGTTTTACCCGCTAAATAAACCATTCGGAATACTTCGGTCCTTTCCGATATTTTCCGATTGGTGTGTAAACAACGCTATATTTAGCGCAGTGCTTGCTAGCTGGTACTGACAAATTGATACACACAAGATTCAGTCAAACGCGACTACACGCTCTCTACTTATAAATGCGCGACAAAATGAATAGATACGCGATATCACTCTCGCGCCCAAAAAGTGGATGTGCGACAGAGATAAAAAACGCGTATTATCTATCAAAAAAAAAAAGCACTGAATAATACCATTTCTCAGATGATGTTCTAAATGGTAAGCTTCTGATAAAAAGGAAGGCAGCTATCCAGTGGCTTGTTTAAAGAGTGACATTTACTGTGTGAAGCTGGATAGCTGCCTTCCTTTTTATCAGAAGCTTACCATTTAGAACATCATCTGAGAAATGGTATTATTCAGTGCTTTTTTTTTTGATAGGTCCAGAGCCTAATCTAGGGTGCGTAATATGCGATAATACGCGTTTTTTATCTGTCTGTCAATGTGTTGGTGCTACAATGTGTTGGTGAAATATATTTATGGTTTCTTAAAGTCGAAGTATCAAAGTATGTCATAATCAGGAAGAAAATTATTGAAAAACAAAATCTGATTCTTCATTTTTGTTTTTGCCAGAATTCTGCTACAGCAACATCCAACAGGTTTTTCCATGCTGTAAAAGATAGCAAATCCTGTTCCAGGAATCTAAAAAAAAAAATCCCCCCACACACAGTACGCACACTGAGCAATGCCTGTTACAAAACCCATCTTTCAGTCTCCACTGAACAAAGCTCTTTATAGAAACATACCAGAGCCTGGCGACTCTGCTCACCTTGGTGACGGCAACTTTGGCGCCCTTGTTGATCAGCTGCACCACATTTTCAGCCTGGCCCTTGTGCGACGCTACCAGGAGACGCTCAGAGAGTGCACGTACCGATGCCGCATCCTGCTGGCTCATGAAGCAGAGGTGAACCGTGACCAATCTAACTCATCTTCAAAGAGTCAAGATAGAGCAGAGGCACTATAGATGTTAGAGCAATGGAAGCGGCATGTCCCCAATTGGGGCCTGTGGACGGAAAGGAAACACATGGGGCAAAAACGTGAGAGTGTGAAAAGAGGTGGAAAACAGGAAGGCTGTATGACGTGTGTGTGCGCTCATGTCCGAGAATATAGTGGTGGCCGTTGGGCCAATATGTGGACTCCCAAGCTCAATTTTTTTTTCTAATAACGAGTATTATAAAATAAATATAATTTAGTTTGCCATGAAATCCTTTTTGCATTTTTGTTCTTAGCAATTTAAACACAACTAGATTTACACTAAAAGTATCTTAAACAATGACTGAGCAACCAGGGGCTTCCTAAAGGGCAAAAATAACAGCGACATAATGTTAACTTGTTGAAATACAATACACCTCACCACAGACAACCCCATAACAGCCTGGAGCCACTCAACGCCGTGCTCAGGGTGAAGGAGATTTGTTAGAATTCTAATGACAGGAGCTGTTTCGACATATTACCCACTTCCATTCATCTCTCAGCACTGTCATACCAAGAAAAAGACAGGAAGTCCAACAAAAAAAGAACCCAAAACAAAAAACACTAACTTAACATTTAGTTGGCAGAGAACCATAAAAAACATACAGTATATCACTAACCCAAGTAATACCTAAGGCAAACACAACACCACCAAGCATATCTTTTTATCTCCACCAGCCCAGTACCTGGAAGCAGATTTAAAGGGCATATTCTGGACCAATTTCGTTTTTTTTTTAAATATAAAAGTATGTCCCTTTACACACTCACCCAGAAGGGTAATTTTGCACAAGGCCATCTGTCTACAGCAGAAAAAAATAAAATAAAACGTGTCTGGAAAAATCCCAAAGGAGTCTGGAGCCAGAATCGTGACGTTATCTGCGGAAGCGCGAGTAGGCTGTGCGAGCTTTGCAGACGCACAGCTTGTGAACAGGCAACTGCTTGGGGCCCCCTGAGAGTCGGGGCCCAAGGGCTTATTTATTTTGTTTTTTATTGTTCTTTACCATTGTATTTTCACATTTGGAATTTAAAAAAACTTTGGTTTCATACATTTTTCGTTGGTGTCAGATTATTTATAACATATTGGTGATGAACACTGGTCAGAAGGGCCCCCTGGAAATTTTTGCTTGGGGCCACAACAGACTCTAGAATCGCCTCTGGAGCTTTGCAAGGTTTAAGTGCACAGCCTGTATAGACCAAGCGCTCCCATTTCTCTCTCATTGTTCGGTCTTTTGGAAAACGATGAGTACTAATCCCATCAAGATTGGTGTTGCTACACCCTCCTACGATACATCTGTTAACCATTTTAATAATTACGCGATAACGTTGAAGAAATTTGCAGAAAACAACCAGGTCGTTTTCTCATAAACAAACCAGCGCTGACGTAGGATTCAGAAGGAGGCGTCCCGCAGATGATGTCACGAAAATCAATGTTTGCCGGGAAATCCAAATGCAAAGTTTTTTCAGAGGAGGACCAATTCGCCTCAAATGGCTTGATTTCAATTGAATTTTTCTGGTATTGCACAAGGTAAAAAAATTGCACAAAATGCAGAATGTTACAGATATTTGACCAAAGTTTAATATAAAATAGGAGAATTACATTGATCTTGTTCCTGAATTTACCCGTGATACGCACTTTAAAATACTTTCAAATGGGTTACTAGTCAACATTTCTAAACATACATACATGATACAGAACCAAGAAGAACATTCAAAAGTATTAACATTTACACACACAACTCTAACAACACATGTAGGTTTCAACACTCCATCAGCTTGTCTAATGAGTTGGCCAGAACAGGGTGAATAAAAACACTAGGCATGATGGAGCTAAGGAATCTAAGGAGAGGGTATTCTTATACATCAGAAGACTGTGCTACACCAAGGGTAGACAAGAATGCTCAGAGAGCACAATATCCCCCGCTGGCAACTATGCCATAACGCTGGTAAAATGCGACTGAACTGAACGAAATTGCAATATGCGTATTACCGACATATAGCAAAGAATTCTGCCAAGTTTCGTGAAATTCTTCCAAATATTGCGAGAGGAGTTAATTTCAGAAGGTGAGTACCCTTCCCAGGACAGACAGACAGACAGACAGAGCCACAAAACAATCCCCCTTTCGGCCAGCGGGGGATAAAAATTGTGAGGGAAGTTGATTTCAGAAAGCAAGCACACCTTGATGAAATTGCCAAAGTACAAGTTTGTTAATAATCAAGGCTATAACTCTGGTAAAAATTTGCCCAAATTAAACAATTTCAATATGCATATAATAGTCATATAGACCCCTTCGCATGTTTGTAAACAAACCGACCGTTGCCAGGATGCGCGCTGTAACTGTGGTAAAATGCGACTGAATTGAACGAAATTGCAATACGCGTACTACCAACATATAACAAAGAATCCTGCCACATTTCGTGAAATTCCTCCAAAAATTGTGAGAGGAGTTAGCCTGGGAAATCCCATGCTGCTTTGCACAATCGTTCCGATCTGAAAAGACAGCATGGAAACTATGGTCTAAAGGCTCGCCTGAGTTAGGGAGCCAATCAGAGAGAGTGGGGAGGGGTGGAAAGACGGTGACGCGTACTACTCGACAAACGGAAGCTTGTAGTTTATTTGGGACGGTTTACGGATCACATTTAACATGGCGTTGAATGTCCAAATACGGAGGGTCCAGCTTCTCTCATATTTGTCTTGCACAAACGGCAGTAATCGTTCAGTGCCATTGTTTTCCTATTTTTGTTTTGCCTTCTCTTTCTCTTTCCTTCTCTTCTTCGCCTCTTCGTCTTCTTTGTCGCTCTAACTACGTCACCGGGTACAACTGCCATGATTGGCCATGGGCTACGTATACGCCAAATGATAGACATTCGCAACATCCAATAAACGGCCGTTGGCAATCGTAAACCACACCTCCCCTACGAGAAATTCAATAGGTGGATTCCAGACCATATTTCACTTGTGATATGGTCTGGTGTTAACCAGACTAGAGAGGAGTTGATTTCAGAAGGTGAGCACCCTTCCTGGGACGGATATCGCCACGACATAATCCCCCTTTGGGCCTTTCGGCCAGCGGGGGATAACAATTCCAAGGAGGTTTTCAGTTCAGCTTGTCTGTTTGACTAAGCAGGATTGCGCAAAACCTACCAACCCGATTTCCATGAAACTTGGTGGAAGGGTGCAGCATTGGCCAAGGAAGAACCTGTTAAATTCTTTAGTGGATATGGGTCACGGAGCAGCTCCATGATCTATTTGCTAACGTTGCAAGGTATGACATTTGCCATACATCTTACAATCCAGCAGATGACCGTAGAATTCAACAGTGACAAAACATAACCAATGTAGAAATATGATGACGCCATATCACAATCCGCATTTACGGATACCAGCAATCCTCTGGGATACACATGTAAGTGGAATAATTTTGGAAATGTATCCAGACATATAAAAGTGGTTGCAGATGAAGATTTGCATGCATCAGATTTCCAAGAGTCAACGATTGTCCTTGGCAGAGGGCTGCGCTGTCCAAGTGCCCTTCCAGTTATTTTCCTGTAACTACTGTCCTAATGTGTTTGTTCATTTTATACCACGGCAGTTGGTATAATACTGTGGTATTACACGCATCAAGACTACTTTGTAAGTGTGATAAATAATTGTGACCAAAATGACTAATTACCATTTTAGCCATTTATCTTGTCATACCATTTGTAACACAGCTGTTAATATTACATTATGAGCATTGTAAAGAAATAAACGTACAAGGAAATTGCCATTGGTGTTTTGTGTCTTTCATGTGTAATTCACAACAGGCACCTCCCAAACCCCAGTGTGCTTAATCCCTTAATTTTCTATTTATGGAGTCTGAGGCAGCATGTAAAGAGTTGTAATTATGGCATATACTTCAGGCCTTAATATACTGCTGTTGATGTTGCAAGGCTTCGCTCGTAATTGTTTCACAAAGATTTCCATGCCAAAAGGAGGCACTAGTGCTACAAGCTGTGTATGTGTGAGCTGCGTTTTAGAGGCTCACCTACATATCTGATTTTGTTGCCCTTCCGTCACACATGGAAGTAAATCACATCTGTGATGATAAGGCTTTCGACGTGTTTAGAGCTTCACATACCTCCTTAATCTCCAGGCATAAACGTACTGCTATTGCTTGCTCTAAAGAAGCCTGAACACATTTCTCTCCGATGCGAATTCTTCACATAATTTTAGCTTTGACTTGTCAGATTTAGAGGATCTTGAGGGCACAAACCTTCACCACAACACTCCTATGCTGGTGTTATCCTTTAACCTCAGAGGCCATGTTGTTCAATCACACATTTTTCTCACAGGCTGGTGGGGTTTTTTCTGCGCTAAACTCTCTGAAGTTTGAGAAACATGCAGTACCAAGGAGATGAAGCTCAGGATTTAAGAGAGGCCAATGCTCTTTAGTTAGTGCATTGCAGGGGTTCTAAACCTTTTCTACTTTAAGGCCCACCTATTCATACTTGTAACGAGCTGGGGCTCATTAAAAAAGATCCCCAATTATTTTGCCTCATCCATTCTATTAAAATCTATCTATGGTAAAGCGTATTAATGGGATGCAACATCATTCCCTGTTCCAGATGGGAGCCCAGGAATTAAATAAATACAGTAAAAACTAACTGTTTTTAATTGTAGGTATTGTATTTAAAACTGTATGGATGTGCATATAAAACCATGCATGCAGGACATTCTCAGTCAAAAGGGATTAATGATCCAAAAGTGGAGTCTGGTTGATTAACACAAGAACTTATTGCCATGTTTGTGTACAGCAAACAAGCAGGTTATTAAAACCAAGAAGTACACTCAAAAGAAGTGGATATAGAAACCACTCAATGGGCGAGATCCTTACACGTTCACAAAGAAGGATTTTTCTTAGGAGTTGGAAAATTGTCCATCCCTTGAGTTCCTGGACATCTCAAACTACCTGGTGCTGCAGACATCATTCTACACAAATAAACAGATGAAAACTTGGAAGAGTGTGGAGTACAACTTTTTTTAACATGTGGCTGGGTTAAAGATCTGGGGATCAGGACAGCAATATAAATCCTGTATCATTTCTGACTGGGTAAGGGAGAATTTCTGGGCTTTGTACGCAAATTTGTGATGATTGCTAGGACGCTACAAGTTTTAGTATCGGGTGTAAACTAACCACAGCCTCTCGATTCTCAATCCTCCCTGCTCTTCTCTTCCAGGAGGTATCACAGATCCATATAATTTACCCACAAAAGTATTTATTTATTCTGCGTGTTTGTGCTTGGTGTGTGTGCGCGCGCGCAAGTTAAATGCAGAGGAGGAATTTTGCTGTGCTTGAGTGTACATGTGACAAAAATAAAGGCTTCTTCTTCTTCTTAATTTACCCACAAATATATTTATTCCAGGGCGGCACGGTAGTGTAGTGGTTAGCGCTGTCGCCTCACAGCAAGAAGGTCCTGGGTTCGAGCTCAGCGGCCGACAAGGGCCTTTCTGTGTGGAATTTGCATGTTCTCCCCGTGTCTGCGTGGGTTTCCTCTGGGTGCTCCGGTTTCCCCCACAGTCCAAAGGCATGCAGGTTAGGTTAATTGGTGGCTCTAAATTGACCGTAGGTGTGACTGTGAATGGTTGTTTGTCTCTATGTGTCAGCCCTGCGATGACCTGGCGACTTGTCCAGGGTGCACCCCACCTCTCGCCCATAGTCAGCTGGGATAGGCTCCAGCTTGCCTGCAACCCTGTAGAACAGGATAAGCGGCTACAGATGATGGATGGATGGATGGATGTATTTATTCCACTTGAAGTGTTCGGCAAACCAGCTCCCGGATTTGAGACACTATGACATCCTGAACTATTTAGTATTTGGACTTCTAAATACCAGGTTAGGGTTAGGATGCTAAAGGCAAACAAAAATACAGATGCCTACCAATATTTTGAGGCAGGTTTCGTGCATGCCAGAATGTTACAGGAAACTCCTGATAAAGAAAAATACCTTACTATGACAAAGTTAAGCTCAAACATGGACTTCTAATAGTAATAAACAAGCCAGGGCCTACATCTAGCATATTTTATGGTGTTTAGCAGAGTCTACATTATCAGTACATCACAAACATGCTGCTAGTCGAGCCAAGCGTTCAGTCTAATAAAATATATCATGTCTAAAGCCCACATCCAGATATACATTTTCACGCTGCACAGAGCTTTTCACACTAACCTGACACAAAGTGTCCACATACAGGAATGCTTTGTTGGCATCCAGTTTAACTGCAGCTCACCATTTTTCTCATCTTTCTGGGTTCACCAGGAAGTGGTGAAAAGTTAAACCAGGCTTATCTCCACATCTGTTATTACATCCAAAAGCACTACAGGTCTCTGGAATTGTTCTTTCAGATGTAATTTCAAGCTTATCTGGAAATGTTTACTGAATTTGGCTTACGATCACTCACATACACTTGTGCCAGTCGCTGGCAAACACAAAGCTTTGCCCGGCAACATGGCCACATAAACAAATCCGCAGTTGCGATGACGTCACTTTAAAGGCCTCTGTACCCAACTAAAAATTAGCTTCAACTTGAAAAAAAAAAATTGCGGCCCACTAGATGGCACTTCGCGGCCCACCAATGGGCCGCAGCTCAGTGGTTGAGAAATGCTGGTCCTATTGCTCATTAGTGAGTAGATCGCCATTCAAAGCTTTTGCCCTGGAATCAGAAAGAAAGAACCTCAGAACCACAGAATAGCCCCATTTTAACAGAGCCTTTTACAGATCGATAGATGTGAGCAATGAACACCATAAATGGTAAGTCATGGTCATTTAGCGTTTCACCCCCAACCCTTGAAAAATCTATACATGGCACTGTCGCCTCACAGCAAGAAGGTTCCAAGTTTGAACCTCGCAGCTGACTGGGGCCTTGCTGTGCAGAATTTTCATGTTCTCCCAGTGCCTGCATGGGTTTCCTCCTGGTTCTCTGGTTTCCGCCTACAGTCCAAAGACGTGCAGATTAGGGCCCTGTCCACATGGCAACGGATTCAGGTGAATCCGACACAATTGTTTATCATTTAGGCCTGGCGTCCACACGGCACCGGCGTTTTGGGTGCCCCAAAATGCAATCTTTTGAGAACGGGTCCCAGAGTGGAAAGATCTGGCAACGTTGCCGTTGCGAAGTCGTCTGGATGAGTAGAACGGATTTGTTTATGATGACGTCACAACCACATGACTGTCAGTGCTTCACGCCGGGTAGAAGTGTAACGAACTCGATGCGAGTTGTCAACAAATCCTATAACTTGGTTCATGAAATGCGCTTACAAAATATTTTCACTGTGAATATTTATTGTGTAATGGTGCAAAGTGAGAGAGAGAGAGAGAGAGAGAGAGAGAGAGAGAGAGAGAGAGAGGAAGAGAGAGAGATAGCCCTTAGGGCAGAGTCAATCCCGCCAGCAAAAATAAGGAAAAAAAGGAGCGATCTCACTTCTTCAGATGTTGGTTTAAGTCCTACAATACATTCCTCAAAAAGGGCGTAGAAGAACAAATTAATCCATCAACGTGTAGCATTCAATTTATTCCGGACCATTAAAGATGCCGCCTTCTGCGTAGAATCATACGTCATCCTCGCCGCCATATTGGATGGGTCAAAGCGGAGGATAAAGATTCATGTGCTGCGTTTAACTGTACCAACAGGTTTGCCGTCCAAATGAGATCACATGGGATTACCTTTCACAGGTGAGACTGGAAAAATACTTTTCATTGTATTTGGTCATTATAATGTAATTTTACGAACAGATTTTTCTGACTTTGTGGCTAATATGAAGTCTCGCGCATAATAGTTTATGTGCATGCGTCCTTACTTCTTCTATTGTTCTGGTGTCTCCGAAGGGACCGTCTTACAGCACCCCTAGAGGTGTGGCATGTGTATTGCATCGTTTTCAGCAAACGTTGCGTTTCCATATGGACCTGATATTTTACTGATCGTTGCCCATGTGGACGCGATATTTTTTTAAATAACATCTCGTTGCCGTTGTCATGTGGATGTAGCCTAGGTTAACTGGATGAATTGCTCATAGGTGTGAATGTGAGTGTGAATGGATGCTCGTGTCTGTGATAGATTGGTGACCTATCAGTCAGCTGGGTTTGGCTCCAGCTCCCTCTATGATCTTGATGGATAAGCAGTATAGCGGACAGATGGCTGGCTCCATGGATGGATGGCTCCATGGATGGATGGCTCTTTTTTTTTTTAGGACGGACATCATTAATGCTACTTTGTTTTCACACAAATGAATTCCATGCAAACTGCTGTTGCAGTTCTATATGCCACGTGCACTTTTTGCAGTGTTGTTCATTTAGTCCTGATACCATCCATTGCATGTCCATGCACGGGCCATCCTTGCATGAGATTTTTTGCAAGATTTCAGAAGGTATGTGTTTATCTAACGTTCTTGGTGTGAACACTTGCCAGGAAGGTGTGCTGATGACAGTAACCCAGTAACAAGATGAACCAATCAGGTTATCTGACACCAGATCCTGAAAATGAATATCTTTCATATGTTGTGCACCGATTTCACCTGAAGCAATAGTGGCGATCTTTAAACAAAGATTAAAGCACTACTGCTTCATCAAGCACTTGAATCAGTACTATGAGTGATTAGGTGCACTGTGGTTCCTTTTCATGCTGTATGAACGTATCAACAGGCTTTTAGGTTGATGGTATTCTTAGGCCCAGATTTAGTGAACTAGCATAAGGATATGGTTTTGATAGAGACCACAAAGCACTTCTGTAAGTCATTCTGGATAAAGGCGTCTGCTAAATGCTGTAAATGGAAATGCCTGGCTTTTCCTGGTGGATCTGGGATTTATTTCTAGCTTTCACACTTGACCACACATATCAAATTCTCCAAGCACATAATCTCCGGTTTGGGTATAAACCTCAGGCGTGAAGAAGCCCTAGGTGTCCTTTTGAGTTACACATCAGCGAGTTGGAGCGTTCATGCAATTGGACACCCTTAAGGGCCTCCCCCATGGTGGTGTTGCAACAGAGACGCATTCGCTCTACCACTGGGGGATTGATAGATATTTAGAATCCAGACCATGCCACCATCTTCTGGGTGAGGAAAACTGGACAATAGACAAACTGAATTGAATCAAGATTTACTCCCAACAGCTTACTAGCTACGACTGAACCCTTTTACAAAATGTATATTGTCAAAGCATTGCAGAACATTTTCAGCAGTTTCGGACTCTGAACGGGTGAAATCCCAGAGGAGGGCTTGTCTCTGTGCCAAGAAAGATCGCACAAGACATGCTCAGATTCCTAAACCATCCCGATGAAACAAAGCCTGGCTGAGATGTTAGTTTCTGAGCAGGGATAAAATCTCTAAAACAAAGCTGAGCCATCAGTTCACTCATCTAGACCACCCCAGAATTCAAAACAGCTCAAAAGACAAATTCTCTTTTATCTGAGAATCCATTTATATCAGACCAAAAAACAAAACAAAACTGGGGTAATAGACTGAAACAAACCCCTTCCTGACCAGAAGAAAAACGAATAAGACTGAAGGAGATGTTCTACCGCCCTTGTTGCCCTGAACACAACTTCATACAATAGCAAACAGGCTCTTGGGTGCAGCTAGGCAACCAGGCTTTTCTCTAAAAGTACAAAAACTCCAGATGGATTTAAAAAAAAAAAAAAAAGCACAGAAATGCTGGCCTGTTGAGCCAGCTGTAGAGTCAGACCACACAATATATCATTTGTTAATTGTTATCACAACACTGGGTTTTGCCATACTGAAAGCCTTCTATAGTAACAGTTAAAGGTAGACTGCCTTTCAGATTTTTCAAGTGGAGGTCATAAAAAGAATTTTCCCCGACACCCAGTTATTTTTGTTCAGTGGACTGAAAGCTATTGAATTCGAATCACAGACTTCCAATTTTATTAGTTTTTTTTTTAAATAGAACAATTAATGAATTTAGGCCCACATGGCCCTAAATTCTCCGCTATTTTTTCCTGCTTCACCATGACCCAATACAAGATACTACGTCATGCATGACGTGGTGGGCTTTCCCCGTTTGCACAAGGCATTGTGGGATACAAATTTGAAACAAGAGAGAAAAATGGAGGACGTGAGTGTGCGAATGAAACGTGAAAGACCGACTACAGTAACGGAAAGCGAGAAGAAAAGACGTTATGTTGCGAAGGAAAGGAAATGCAGGACCAATCTAATAAATATCGGCGGTTAGAGCTGTAACGATACGCCTCTCACGATACGTATCGTACTTTCTCAACACGATACAATTATTTACGATACGATATTATGCAAAGTGACATGGCACAAAAAGTTGAATATAAACTTAAATATTTTTATTTAAAATAAGTCTTAAACAATAGTTAACAATAAAAACATCTCAAAATAAACTTCTACCTGAAGTATAATACTGCTTATTATGCTTAACAATAAAACAATCATACAATTACTGACTAGACAATGTGA
This sequence comes from Neoarius graeffei, assembly GCF_027579695.1. NCBI lineage: Eukaryota > Metazoa > Chordata > Actinopteri > Siluriformes > Ariidae > Neoarius > Neoarius graeffei. Next base: position 20,833,724 of record NC_083570.1, read on the forward strand.
GACATAAATGAGTTTCTGTTCTAACAGACAGCTGCATTTACTGAAATTCTGAGATAAACCTAACACGCCAATATGGTATCTGCTCAATAAAACTTAAATGGTGCAAAAAAAAAACATTTATAACTGATATCTCAGTGGTGAAACGAACAAAACAAATATAATGATATTTTTTGTGAAAACAGAAAACATTTAAATTAAACAACAACCCTTAAACAACAAAACTATGTTATAGCCAGTGTTGCGCACGTTACTTTCAAAAAGTAATTAGTTATAGTTACTAGTTACTTTTCCCAAAAAGTTACTGAGTTAGTAACGGAGTTACGTTGTCATAAAAGTAACTAATTACCAGGGAAAGTAATTATTCCGTTACATTTTATTACCCCCCCAAAAAAAAATCAAATTCAATTAGTGTAATCATAATAAAAGTGAATGTTAAATGTGTTTAATGACTGAAATGGAAACAGAACCAATTAGTAACATTATCTACACTATATTAATATTTTTGTGGGACAATGTGAGATAAGACATCAATCAAATTTAATATATTTTTGTAGTTATTAAAATTGTTATGTTACTAATTACTGGCCACTGACGAGGACAAATGCTTTGTTCCTCGACATAACGTGCATTGCACGTAGACATTTTTGCCTTTTATTTCAAGTAATGGCTGTATTTCCAATGTGAAAACGCAGTGTTGGGCTGACCGCTCGCCATCGCTGTGTCTTCTGATTGAAAGAGTGCACAGTAGTGCAGTAGACATGGCCTACCTACGTACACTACCGTTCAAAAGTTTGGGGTCACTTTGAAATGTCCTTATTTTTGAAAGAAAAGCACTGTTCTTTTCAATGAAGATCACTTTAAACTAATCAGAAATCCACTCTATACATTGCTAATGTGGTAAATGACTATTCTAGCTGCAAATGTCTGGTTTTTGGTGCAATATCTCCATAGGTGTATAGAGGCCCATTTCCAGCAACTCTCACTCCAGTGTTCTAATGGTACAATGTGTTTGCTCATTGCCTCAGAAGGCTAATGGATGATTAGAAAACCCTTGTACAATCATGTTAGCACAGCTGAAAACAGTTGAGCTCTTTAGAGAAGCTATAAAACTGACCTTCCTTTGAGCAGATTGAGTTTCTGGAGCATCACGTTTGTGGGGTCGATTAAATGCTCAAAATGGCCAGAAAAATGTCTTGACTATATTTTCTATTCATTTTACAACTTATGCTGGTAAATAAAAGTGTGACTTTTCATGGAAAACACAAAATTGTCTGGGTGACCCCAAAATTTTGAACGGTAGTGCATGTTGTCCAAATCTACTCTGATTGGCTTACTGTGCCGTTGTCTTGCGTCTCGCCACCCCACACTAAAGCAGAGTAAATAAAGGCTGAACGAGCAGCGTGCCAGATGAAAACAGCTTTAATAAAGTAACGCATAGTATTTTATTGTAAGTAACGGGAACGGTGTTATAATGATGTAAAAAGTAATTAGTTAGATTACTCGTTACTAAAAAGAGTAACGCCGTTAGTAACACCGTTTATTTCTAACGCCGTTATTCCCATCACTGGTTATAGCTAACAGCTGAGTGACACAGTTTGCAAATCGTTTGCTGTTTGGTGCCTGCATCTTCTCGAAAGCCAAAATAATTCCAAACTTGCGATCTGAATTTTGCTGGGGCCTCTTTAATCTTTATTGCTGATTCAGATTCGTTACTATCAGGAGTATCAGCCATTTTGTAAAAAGTGCCGACTGATTTTCTGTAACAGTCGATCTGATTGGATTACGGTAAACGATTTAGCCAATAAAAAGAAAGGATAGTAAACTGGCGGGAATATGTCTAAACTTTGAACCGAGCCGAAAAATGTCACTGTCGTATCGTGCTCCGAACCGCAGGTTTAAACCACGGAGTTCGGTGGTCTGCGGAGTACCATTACAGCTCTATTGGCGGTCAGTGAGCACCTCGGCATGATCAGCTGTTCGTTTAGCGACAGAACGTGGATGCCAGCTGCCGTAAAACCCAAAAGAACACACGGACTTCGTCGGTCTGTTTGACGGCACGAAGCGAGCGATTTCATGCACATTATTTGCTTAGGAATCCCCTCAAATTAAAGAACTTCCCAGCCACAGAATGCCCTGATATTTTGTGAGATATTACAGAAATAAACATACATCACAACGACCACATTTCAGACGGAACTAAGGCCCTGTCCACACAGCAACGGATTCAGGTGAATCTGATAAAATTGTTTATCGTTTCGGCCTGGCGTCCACACGGCACCGGCCTTTTGGGTGCCCCAAAACGAAATCTTTTGAGAACAGGTTCCAGAGTGAAAAAATCTGGCAACGGCGCCGTTGCGAAGTCGTCTGGATGAGTAGAACAGATTTATTTACGATGGCGTCACAACCACATGACTGTGAGTGCTTCACGCCGGGTAGAAGTGTAACGAACTCGATGCGAGTTGTCAACAAATCCTATAACTTGGTTCATGAAATGCGCTTACAAAATATTTTCACTGTGAATATTTATTGTGTAATGGTGCAAAGTGAGAGAGAGAGAGAGAGAGAGAGAGAGAGAGAGAGAGAGACAGAGAGAGAGAGAGAGAGTGAGAGAATAGCCCTTAGGGCAGAGTCTTTAGTCCAAACACTGCGGAAGCAGTACCAAACTGCGCACCGCCCGTGCACTTTCCAAAAGCAAAAACAATCTCGCCAGCAAAAATAGGAAAAAAAGGAGCGATCTCATGTCTTCAGATGTTGGTTTAAGTCCGACAATACATTCCTCAAAAAGGGCGTAAAAGAACAAAGTAATCCATCAATGTGTAGCATTCAATTTATTCCGGACCATTAAAGAATTCTGGAGGATATCAGAATGTTGGCATACCGGCTTCCATCTACCCCCGTTCATTCCTCTCGCTCTCCATCTACCCCCGTTCATTCCTCTTTCCGCGTCTCCATTCAAAAAACGAGCATGTGATTTAAAGGGACTATAGCCATAGGACAGGGAGTGAGAAGGTGTGTGCGTGTGACAGTGACAGGGTGAGTGACAGGGAAGAACCTAGGCTCATGCTCGCCCTGAATTTCTCTTAAAGTGAAGGCAGAAGAACGTTCAGCATCTGGCCAGGCTTTCTATATATTAATTTACATAGATGTTTTAATATGAAATATAAATAAGTGTCTTAGACAATAGATACTATTTTACGCTACTGACTAATAATCAAAACTTTGTGGCTGATGCTACAGAAGAAGGGGTTTATGCGCATGCGTCTACTTCTATTGTTCTGGTGTCTCCGATGGGACCGTCTTACAGCGCACGTAGAGGTGTGGCATGTGTATTGCATCGTTTTCAGCAAGTGTTGCGTTGCCATATGAACCTGATATTTTACTGATCCGTTGCCCATGTGGACGCGATATTTAAAAAAAAAAAAATCTCGTTGCTGTTGTCATGTGGACGTAGCCTAAATTTCACCAATTTTATGAAATCGAAAGGCCGCCTCGCTTTAACATAAGAACCTTCATGGCGAATGCTCCACATAAAAGGACCCAAACATGTCGAATTCCTACTTCACTACAAACCATCACTAAAACATTCAAGTTAATTGAGTACACTTTACAATTCTTTGACTGAGGCTACATCCACACGACAACGGCAACGAGATGTTATTTAAAAATATATCGCGTCCAAATGGGCAACAATCAGTAAAATATCAGGTCCATATGGCAACGCAACGCTTGCTGAAAACGATGCAATACACATGCCACACCTCTAGGGGCGCTGTAAGACGGTCCCTTCGGAGACACCAGAACAATAGAAGAAGTAAGGATGCATATTAGCCACAAAGTCAGGAAAATCTGTTTGTAAAATTACATTATAATGACCAAATACAATGAAAAGTATTTTTCCAGTCTCACCTGTGAAAGGTAATCCCATGTGATCTCGTTTGGATGGCAAACCTGTTGGTACAGTTAAACGCAGCTAATCTTTATTCTCCGCTTTGACCTCTCCAAAATGGCGGCGAGGATGACCTATGATTCTACACGGAAGGCGGCATCTTTAATGGTCCGGAATAAATTGAATGCTAATTAAATAATGATTAATTTGCTCCTCTACGCCCTTTTTGAGGAATGTATTGTAGGACTTAAACCCACATCTGAAGAGGTGAGATCGCTCTTTTTTTCTCTATTTTTGCTGGCGGGATTGACTCTCTCTCTCTCTCACTTTGCACCATTACACAATAAATATTCACAGTGAAAATATTTTGTAAGCGCGTTTCATGAACCAAGTTATAGGATTTGTTGACAACTCGCATCGCAATGAGAAGCTCATTGGCACTACTGGTGTTAAGAATCAGACCATTTCATAAATGAATATTTTGCTGTAGAGCTGCAGTGTTTGTACAATTGCATGTTTTTGCTTCACTATTACTGTCACTATTCTGCTTCTTGCATTACTACTGTGAACTAACACTGAACATAATAATAATAATAATAATAATATCCAAGCTCGTGTTTCACTCTCACTAGTGCTCTGTAAGGATTTTTCCTGGTGATATTCGTTACACTTCTACCCGGCGTGAAGCACTCACAGTCATGTGGTTGTGACGTCATCGTAAACAAATCCGTTTTACTCATCCAGACAACTTCACAACGGCAACGTTGCCAGATCTTTCCACTCTGGAACCCGTTCTCAAAAAGATTGCGTTTTGGGCACCCAAAAGGCCGGTGCCGTGTGGACGCCAGGCCTAAACGATAAGCAATTGTATCGGAGTCACCTGAATCCGTTGCCGTGTGGACAGGGCCTGAACCTCGCTGTGAAGCAAAATGAGTGGCAAACGATCGCTCCTCTGGAAAAACGGTCACCCTCCAGCAAGCAGAAGACACTCCAATCAGCACAGCCATCTCTGTAGCATGTATGTGATGATGTGCTTTGGGACTGTAATGCACCTTCTGCTCTTGCATCCGTTACCATCCATCATGAAACCATTAGATGCTCATTACACACCTGGTGCTCCTTGAACTTTAAACCTACTAATCAGGTCTCCAGAGAATAGAGCAGGGAGTATAACGCACTAACATGGAAATAGTATATCCAGACAGATAGGCGCGCGCGCGCACGCACACACACACACACACACACACACATATAATGGCATACTGCATAAGAAAGACTATATCGAAACCATTTTTACTCGATTATGGAAATTTGAGCATGATGAAAATCAGAGGACAAATTGAACAATTTAGCACTGATCTAATTCCCATCTGTGTGACATCACCTCTTGAAAGCAGAAGCCTGAAATGACTGAATCGAACCCAACAGCTCAAACTAAAGCTAAAATATGCAGCTTTAAAATATGTAAATAATAAATATCATTTACACTGCTGTATGCGACTTGTGGCTTACTTAAAGGAGAACTGAAGGCAAATTTTTTATTCTCAAAATTCTATTTCTCTCATTTTATTAAATATAGGAACGCATTTTTGATCGCTATTTTGTCACTGCTAGAGCAAGTTATGAGTGTTTGAAATATGCTCTGTAATATATCAGTCCATATGTCAAAGCAATGGCCATAAACGAGATTCGTTGAGACCTGTGCGAGACATCGTAGAACGGAAGTAAAACGTACCGCGGAAATCAAAGCGACCAACATCTGCCACCATCGTCAAAAGACGCGCGCGCCCTCTTTCGAATGCTGATGTAAGCAAGCCGGAAGTTTTGTTCGTTTTGATAGCAATCAGGAAACTTTGAAAAAAGTAGGCAGTAATCGTCATTTAAACTCATTTTTGTGCAATATTTCGTTTGGAAAGCAGTTTTCAAAATGGCGGCACTGACACCTGGCTGATACTTCACGTTTCGAAGTCTCGCACAAGTCCCGTGAAGATCGCGCGGATAAGCGACGCCTGCCGTGGACCAAACAAACTAAATTCAACATGGCTAAAAACCGAATAGGCCGATAAGTATAATATTTAATTGCAATTAGTTGCCAATATGAGTCACGATATAAGGTTACTAAAACCGAAAATGTAATTGAATAACACGTTAATTAAGAAATAAAGCAAGTTTAAAAATGACTTCAGGTCCCCGCAAGCGTTACTTTTTGTATGATGGCATATTAGGGCCATTGTAGGTAAAAAACAACAACAACAACGAAATGACTGTTGAACCAAAAAAACATTATGGAGTAGGGGGAGGGTGGCAATATTCTGGGGAAAAAACTCAGAATTTCCGAGATTGAAGTTATTAAAAAACAAAAAAACCCTCAGATATTCTCAGAGATTGTATAAAATTCACAAATTGACAAGAAATAAAATTCTGAAAAAAAAAAAAAACCCAGCCACAATTTGTCAAGGAAGCACACGGACTATAAAGACTGTATTTCCGATAACTTTCAGCTCAGCCATTTCTAAGTGACAGAAATTTGGGCTAATGAGAAGAATCTACGCACTGAAAGTAATGGGAAACTCCTACACAACAATTATACAATTACAAACAGCACACAGATCAAGCTGGACAAGCTGTTGATTTATACCTTTGGCGCCCGTTGCATCCAAGCAGCGCGACAATCACATGCTTTCTGGCTGCAGTGCATTCTGGGAAATGTAGTCAAATCTCTTAGTGGTTTATTTAGATAACATTGGCTGGCTTTTTTTTTGTGGTAAATCAGATATGTTCCATTCAACTAGAATGACACTGAACAAATCGAAGACGAGTAGCTGAATGGAATATATTTGATATACCATGAAAAAAGCCAGCCAATATTATTATTATTTATTATACATACACATTCGATGGAACAAACCTGGTGGCCATGCTTGTTTACAAATTGTCACAGTCGCTTGCTAGCGTGGAAGTTTTACGTGTAATACGCATCTTATGGCATTTTCAATTCACTGCCGACGAACAAAGAAATGCTTCCGCGCATGCGCAGCAGAAAACTCTCTCATTGAATATTCATATCAGCTCCGACGTGTGACGTCATGTTGTCTTGACCTCAATGGAATATTGTAAACCATATTCAACGCTCATTCTCCATTGGGTAGAACGACATAATACATGTAGGATAAGCGATATGCTAACAATATTGCACGCTATCAAACCAAATGAATGAAACCCACTAGAAGGGAATAGAACACATTTTTTTATTCCATCGAAAAAAGTGTTCTGTATGGATAATAATCTTTTATACTTTTAATATGCGGTTTTCTAAAGCCTATATACACAGTGAGAGGAAATACTTTTTTTTTTGGTTATTTAAAGCGATTAATCAGGAAACTTTGAAATTACCGGGTTCTGAAATGTCATCATTATACATTAATACAAGATGTCCTAGATGAAAAAAAATTAAATGGACTTTAGCTTAAAAAAACGTGTTAAAGTTGTAACATCAGTCCGTTGTGGTCATACTGGTACAGGAATAGCCAGATACATTGGATGGATGTATTAGGAGATGAAAACGAGGGTAGCACTGTGTGACGTAGGATTCCGCACGACAGCATACTGTGTCACGCATCAAACAGATGGAAGATAAGCAGGTACATTTTTTTAAATAAAAACAGGCAATAAACTAGCCACTACTTTATTTTGATTCCTTTTCTAATACTACATTGCCATAGTTTTTATGGAGAAATGCAAACAAACTGACCAAGAAGTCACACTAGACCATAACATTATATTATAGTCTCAGGTGCGCTCTGGACAGCGCATGCTCTGAGCTGACTCACGCCTGCACAGGATTAAGGTACAATCAGCACACTTGGATAAGGACTCAGAATGCAGACTTACTTTGCGAAGTATTGTGTTGTGACGCATTACCGAGCCTTGTTTCCTGACTGATTTCCTGGTTTCTGTTTCCTGTTCCTCGTTTTTGACCTTGCTTCTGTCTACGATATTCTGTTTGTGCCTCGCTTGACCTTACTGAAGCACCTTTTGATTTAATTACAGTATTCAGTCTTTTTGGGTTCACACCTGTCATCAATTAAAATGACTGATTAACCCCAAATAAAGTTCAGACATTTACTCAGTTGTATCCTCCAGCAAAATCCATGGCTCACAGAGAGCTTACAAAGCATCAGAGGGATCACATTGTTGAAAGGTATCAGTCAGGAGGAGGTTACAAATTTTTTTTTCCACAGCATTAGATACACCATGGAGCACAGTGAAGACAGTCATCAAGAAGTGGAGAAAATATGGGACAACAGTGACATGACTGAGAACTGGACGTCCCTCCAAAATTGATGAAAAGACAAGACGAAAACTGGTCAGGGAGGCTGCCGAGAGGCCTACAGCAACACTGAAGGAGCTGCAGGAATTTCTGCCAAGTACTGGTTGTGTACGACACGTGACAACAATCTCCTGTATTCTCCATATGTCTGGACTATGGGGTAGGGTCAAAGAAAAACATCGAGGCCCGGCTAAATTTTGAAAAAAAAAAAAAAAACATCAACTCTCCCAAAAGCATGTGGGGAAAATGTGTTATGGTTTGATGAAACCAAGGTTGAACTTTTTGGCCACAATTCCAAAAGGTATGTTTGGTGCAGAAACACCACCAGAAGAACACCATACCCACGGTGAAGCATGGTGGTGGCAGCATCATGTTTTGGGGTTGTTTTTCTTCAGCTGGAACAGGGGCTTTAGTCAAGGTGGAGGGAATTATGAACAGTTCTAAATACCAGTCAATTTTGGCCCAAAACCTTCAGGTGTCTGCTAGAAAGCTGAAGAGGAATTTCATCTTTCAGCACGACAATGACCCCAAAAAAAGTTTTGGAACGGCCCAGCCAGAGCCCAGACCTAAATCCAATTGAAAATCTGTGGGGTGACCTGAAAAGGGCTGTGCACAAGAGACGCCCTCGCAATCTGACCGATTTGAAGTGCTTTTGCAAGTAAGAGTGGGCAAATATTGCCAAGTCTAGATGTGGCAGACTGATAGACTCCGACCCAAAAAGACAATGCTGTAATTAAATCAAAAGGTGCTTCAACAAAGTATTAGTTTAAGGGTGTGCACATTTATGCAGCCAGTTTTAAAATTATTTATTGTGGTCTAATTTTTTTTACATCAGAAAAACCTATCATTTTAACGGGGTGTGTACACTTTTTATATCCACTCTAGTACTACTGCTAATGCTTGCTCTTTCTGTGGGAGTAAAAAAATAAAAATTATGAAAAACAGAACGTGCCAATACATAACATACTAAATATTTAAAGCGATAATGGAAATTTCGCAGTAATTTAAAATACACTTACCTCAGAGTCAAAATAAGCCGTGAATAAAGCAATCAATCAAACAATGTGTTGAACCGTGGCTTCAAGGATCCTCAGGGATTTTCAGTGCACGGCCAGCTCTTCGTGTTAATGAGCCCTGAGCAGCTGACGACTTCTCTTACACTCTTGCTCTCATGTGGCAGAAGAAGGGTTTCCAAGAATCTGGTGGTTATCATCATGCACCATTATCACCTGTGCCACTTTTTTGGGGAAAAAACCCCACCCCAAACAACTAAAATAACAAACTCATGGAGACGTATAGAGGCCAGACAGACAAGAACGGAACTTTCCTACCTGTAAAAACAGCTGGAGCTTCATCACTGATTGAAGCGCAATCTTTGCCAAGGGTCTTCCTAATCCAAAAAATAACACCTAATAAATCCAATTCAGGCTTGTTCACAGATCCACAACATGCCTCTGAGAGAAAGCGTGGAGTGTCCTCTCTGGTTGTGATCTGGGAACGGGGAGGATGTATGTGCGTGTGTGTGTTAGCCGGTTCCTCTTGTCCTATTCCCTGCCATGCAGCATTAGCATATCTACAGGCTGACTGGCAGCTCCTTACAGCCCAATGAATTAATGAGCCGTCTGTCAGCTCCCCCAGTCCCGGCTTTCACATGAGCACCCGTGTTCTCTTTGTCTGCTACGGACGCATAAATTCCGGCTCTGCCTTTTGCTGCGCTGACACACACGTACACATGTACAAGCACAAAACAAAACACACAACTCTTATATTACATCCTGACATTTTACATACCATCCGCCACAGGTCTCTCAGCGTGCATGAGAATCTCTTTGGTTGGAATTTGGTGCAAAAAAACCATAATGGAACATTAACCTCAATTACGTGAAAATGCTAAGATGGCCACAAGTCTTCTTTTAACAACTTTTCTCTGGTTGTACATCAAATGCTCTAAAAGGTGTCCTGATGCTAGAGGGCAGGGTGAGAAGAGCCTGTGTATGGTCATCTCAACGGAGGTCAGATAGAGGTTAGGTCGTTCAGAAAGGCTCTCCTGAGAAGGTGCAAATGTAGTTCTGGTAGTCTGTTTGAAAGGTTTAGAAATTACGCCACTCCAGCTCCGGCCGTCCTCGTCTCCACTGAGGCGGCTACAGAATCTACTACTTAATCCCGGTTCAGTTCAGGGCTTGTAGACTTTGTGCAGGGGCCTATCAACTTGACAATAGAGGTGTTCACACGGCACATATTTGCATCAATGCTGAACCGATGTATTTTGTTGCGATATATCTTACACCGGTGTAAATTTTGTGGAGCGTTCACACGTCACAAACCTGCTTACCAGAGAGAAGCGTGTTAGCACCGGTGCAGCCCCACTTGCGGTCACACGGCAGTTTTTGCGACCGTGCTATACGATAGTAATAATGCGGAAATGAAATATGCGCATGCGTGAAAATGTACTTCCTTTTCCCGGTTGTCATGGCATCACCAAGCGCCGGGAAAACAACGTGGATGAAGACACGCAGTTCTGTTGTTGTTGATATTCGCCATTTTGGAAGTGCAAAATACCAGGATGCAAATTATGCAATGCCCGTATGTAATCAACTCTCCTCACGCATAGAGAGTCTACCCCAGTAGCGTTCAGACGTCCCATTTTATATCGGTGCTGCCCCGCAAACTAGCATTTACTCTGGAGTAAATTTCTTAAACCACCTCCCGAGCAGGGTTAGATTTGCACCGGTTTAAGCAGCTTTCAGGGGCTACACCGGTATAACTGTACCGTGTGAACGCTCTACCAGGGCAGCCCCGGTGCTACACCGGAGTAAAAGTTGCCGTGTGAACACCCCTAATGACAACACAATAAAAACAAAGCTCCAAGTGGAACATACTTTATATTTTTTGAGAAAACCAATTCAGTCTTGTAAACTGAACCATTCAATTCAATTCAAGTCATTTTTATTTATCCAGGTTTTTTTTCTTTACAATCGATATCACTGCTTAGCAGCTTTAGAGAAATCTTCTGGATAGAGATTTAGTTGAATATCTTGAAACTACATGAGGAATGTCCGCCTCTCAACTGGGAGATCTATTCACGGTCAGGTCATACCAAAGACCATCATAAAAATGGTACCTACAGCAATCTGGCAAGGCACGCTGCAATACAGATGCGAGGAGGGAGTCAAACTCTCGTGGTTACCAGAGGACACGCCCCCCACTGTAACCCTAGCTTTGTAATAGGCAGTGTCGTAGTCGAGTCACTAAACCTTGAGTCTGAGTCCGGTCTCAAGTCCCCAGTGTTCAAGTCCGAGTCAAGTCCAAATCATTAAAGAAAATTTCAAGTCAAGTCCGAGAACAAGACTCCAACCGCTCCATGTGACTAGGCATATCAGGTGAAAAATCTAATTCAATCCAAATCACTTAAAATTGGTCTCACTGAATTCAGAATTGAATGCAGAACATCATACTTTTTACAGAATTAGAATATGCTTATTCGTTCTTGAGATATTACAAATCAAAGATTGAAAAAACGGCTTAATTTTTTCGAAAACTGCCATAATATCCTGTATGAGGATCACATGGTCCAAAATGGGCCTCATTAACCAATGAGATCAAATGTTTTTTCGTAATAATTTTTTTTATTTTTCAAGATATTTACATGGAAATTGGCAGGCACATAGATTGCTGTATATTGAATACAAAGTTTAAAAATTAGTAAAAAAACAAAAAAGTTAAATCAGTGCACTCTTTTCTTCAAAGTTTCAACAAATGGCTTTATTTGTGCAATATAAATCTGATCTTAACTCTCATTTATACAACCCCGATTCCAAAAAAGTTGGGACAAAGTACAAATTGTAAATAAAAACAGAATGCAATAATTTACAAATCTCAAAAACTGATATTGTATTCACAATAGAACATAGACAACATATCAAATGTCGAAAGTGAGACATTTTGAAATTTCATGCCAAATATTGGCTCATTTGAAATTTCATGACAGCAACACATCTCAAAAAAGTTGGGACAGGGGCAATAAGAGGCTGGAAAAGTTAAAGGTACAAAAAAGGAACAGCTGGAGGACCAAACTGCAACTCATTAGGTCAATTGGCAATAGGTCATTAACATGACTGGGTATAAAAAGAGCATCTTGGAGTGGCAGCGGCTCTCAGAAGTAAAGATGGGAAGAGGATCACCAATCCCCCTAATTCTGCGCCGACAAATAGTGTAGCAACATCAGAAAGGAGTTCGATAGTGTAAAATTGCAAAGAGTTTGAACATATCATCTACAGTGCATAACATCATCAAAAGATTCAGAGAATCTGGAAGAATCTCTGTGCGTAAGGGTCAAGGTCGGAAAACCATACTGGGTGCCCGTGATCTTCGGGCCCTTAGACGGCACTGCATCACATACAGGCATGCTTCTGTATTGGAAATCACAAAATGGGCTCAGGAATATTTTCAGAGAACATTATCTGTGAACACAATTCACTGTGCCATCCGCCGCTGCCAGCTAAAACTCTATAGTTCAAAGAAGAAGCCGTATCTAAACATGATCCAGAAGCGCAGACGTCTTCTCTGGGCCAAGGCTCATTTAAAATGGACTGTGGCAAAGTGGAAAACTGTTCTGTGGTCAGACGAATCAAAATTTGAAGTTCTTTATGGAAATCAGGGACGCCGTGTCATTTGGACTAAAGAGGAGAAGGACAACCCAAGTTGTTATCAGCGCTCAGTTCAGAAGCCTGCATCTCTGATGGTATGGGGTTGCATTAGTGCGTGTGGCATGGGCAGCTTACACATCTGGAAAGACACCATCAATGCTGAAAGGTATATCCAGGTTCTAGAGCAACATATGCTCCCATCCAGACGACATCTCTTTCAGGGAAGACCTTGCATTTTCCAACATGACAATGCCAAACCACATACTGCATCAATTACAGCATCATGGCTGCGTAGAAGAAGGGTCCGGGTACTGAACTGGCCAGCCTGCAGTCCAGATCTTTCACCCATAGAAAACATTTGGTGCATCATAAAATGGAAGATACGACAAAAAAGACCTAAGACAGTTGAGCAACTAGAATCCTACATTAGACAAGAATGGGTTAACATTCCTATCCCTAAACTTGAGCAACTTGTCTCCTCAGTCCCCAGATGTTTACAGACTGTTGTAAAGAGAAAAGGGGATGTCTCACAGTGGTAAACATGGCTTTGTCCCAACTTTTTTGAGATGTGTTGTTGTCATGAAATTTAAAATCACCTAATTTTTCTCTCTGAATGATGCATTTTCTCAGTTTAAACATTTGATATGTCATCTATGTTCTATTCTGAATAAAATATGGAATTTTGAAACTTCCACATCATTGCATTCCGTTTTTATTTACAATTTGTACTTTGTCCCAACTTTTTTGGAATCGGGGTTGTACATCACAAAGAAGGAGAAATCAATGTTAATTATAATATATGCATAAATAAGCACTGAATGGGGCGGCACAGTGGTGTAGTGGTTAGCGCTGTCGCCTCACAGCAAGAAGGTCCGGGTTCGAGCCCCGTGGCCAGCGAGGGCCTTTCTGTGCGAAGTTTGCATGTTCTCCCCGTGTCCGGTGGGTTTCTTCCAGGTGCTCTGGTTTCCCCCACAGTCCAAAGACATGCAGGTTAGGTTAACTGGTGACTCTAAATTGACCGTAGGTGTGAATGTGAGTGTGAATGATTGTCTGTGTCTATGTGTCAGCCCTGTGATGACCTGGTGACTTGTCCAGGGTGTACCCCGCCTTTCGCCCGTAGTCAGCTGGGATAGGCTCCAGCTTGCCAGATAATGAGATGAGATGAGATGAAGCACTGAATGTCATTCACATCTATCATTCTCTATCAAAATAAAAAAAGGAATCAACATTTTTTTCTAATCCCCTCTTTGTGCTCTGTAGGCCTTTGTATTTCTCAAAAGTAGGGCCTATTAGTGTTTACATGAAAGAATACAAATTATTATTTTGATTAATATTCACAGTTTTCAAGGCAAACCTTGAAAAAACTGTGTGAGCCACATCCAATAAACAATTCCAGTTAATTGAATTGAAATTGACACTCGTGTTTCTGACTTCATTTTTTTTTTTAAATATTCCGACCACTATGAGCTCAATATTTTTTATCAAAACAACCGCAGTTATATTCTAAAATAGTTATTTACATGAATCAGTTTGATTTGAAAAAAATAAGTAGGTAAAACTATGAAAACTGATTTCAAAAGTCTCCCGTGAAGCAGAACGTCAAAACTAGCAGATGGAAAATTTTGCTGAATCCTTCATCAGAAACAGTGAGAGCGAGAGAACATCCCTATAAAAGTTATCTGATTGATATTCACGAGCAATCCAGTTGGAAACCGATCAGAAGAGAGAGAGAGAGAAAGACTGACTGCATTCCCGTGACTCAAAAAGCACAGTCAGTTTCCCGACATCACGCGAGCAGATAGTGAACTCTGTTGTACCAACTTCAACCTGCCATTACTCCCAAAGTACTGAACAGATCTTAATGAAATGTATTTCTTTGGAAAGCAGAGATAAGCTTTTTAATGTATTCACGATAGAAAATATTCAAGAGTTAAGCAGTGACAGATTTGGAAACTTAGATGAGCGTCTGCATGAACAATTTTCACAGTACGGCCAGTGAGCGTCTGATATCTGATATGCCTAATTTGACAGTGACTGTTGCTGCCTTTCTGTGAAACCGTTTACGGCACGAGCGAGAGTCTGCTTGGTGTGTGTGCTGTCCGGTGCGCACCCGAGAGTCTATCCGATGCACGCGTCAAGGTGCGCAGGTGCGATACTCCTGCACGAAATTAGTACAAAAATTTATGTAGATATACTGTAAATATCTTATGCCAAATTATTATGGCATGTTACAAATGCTAAAGAAAAAAAATCTGAGTCCTTGTCTCCAATTTACGAGTCCGAATGCAGTTAATGCAGAAGTCCAAATCATCAGTGCTCAAGTCCAAGTCAAGTCAGGAGTCCTTAAAATTAGGGCACGAGTCGGACTCGAGTCCGAGTCCTGGATTCAAGTACTACAAGCCTGGTGATAGGCGAGAGGCTGAGGGCTATAGAAACGGAGTTCGGCATTGCACCCATGCGCCTCAAGAGCTGGTTAGTACTGGGACAGGAGACTACCTGGGAAGACCAGATCCTGGTGTGGGAGGGATTTTGACCTTTGACTGGACATGAGGACTTTGACTCCACCTTGAGTGGAGCCAGACTCAAAAAAAAAATTGGGATTTGAGGGAGAGTGGTAATATCCATCCATGCATCCATTATCTGTAGCCACGTATCCTGTTCTACAGGGTCACAGGCAAGCTGGAGCCTATCCCAGCTGACTATGGGCGAGAGGCGGGGTACACCCTGGACAAGTCACCAGGTCATCACAGAGCTGACACAGAGATGCAAACAACCATTTCACGCTCACATTCACACCTACGGTCAATTTAGAGCCACCAATTAGCCTAACCTGCATGTCTTTGGACTGTGCGGGAAACCAGAGCACCCAGAGGAAACCCACGCAGACACGGGGAGAACATGCAAACTCCACACAGAAAGGCTCTCGCCAGCCGCTGGGCACGAACCCGGACCTTCTTGCTGTGAGGAGACAGTGCCAAGGGTGGTAATATTAAAAAAAAAAAAAAAAAAAAATCACAAATTTACAACAATCACATGCTTCCTGGCTGCAGTGCATTCTGGGGAATGTAGTTGAAAATCTCTTAGTGCTTTATTCTTCTATATTGTGCAATCAAGGAGGAAAGACTGCATTTCCTATAATTCTCAGCTCAGCCATGGAGTCTTTGGTGTGATGATCCAACCTTGCATTGTGGTACTTGACCAAAAAAACAAAATAAAACCCAAAACACCATTTTTCCGCGTTTTTTTCTCACAAATATACGACTTGATAGATTTTGATTTGTCTAATCATGAAGAAAGTTGAACAAATAAAGTACGAGTGATCTAGAAATTTAAGTCCTCTCCCACCTTGGAGATTCTGTCTCACAGATATCCAGGAGCAACAATCACGGACACAGAACAGTTCAGAGATGTTCCTCAGTTTATTGAAAGACAAACGTGAATAACATATATCCACATTCAAGAGTGTGGTGTAGCAATACGATTGGAAAATGTAATTTCAGGAAGCGGAGTTGGCCGAGTGTGACAGGGTAGCTTCAACAGGTGATGGAAAATTACTGAGCAGGATAGACTCATGAAAAACAGAGGAGAGCAGATGTGGGAGCAAAGATAAGTTTCAAGGATTTAACTGAAACTAGACAAAACAAGCTGCGAGCATGCCAAACAAATCACTTTATAATCTCAGAGAATATCAGAGATTTTTCCTCACAAATTTGTGACTTTAATCTTTTTTCTCTGAATATTACCCCCTCCCTCAGCTTTGTATTTCTTTCTTTTACCTACAATGACCCTAATACGCCATCGTACACAAGAGATAGTGGAATTACAATTCATCACGAGTGTAGAAGAGTAAAGGCTAACTTGGATACAAGTCTCCAGGTGAGATTATCCACTGAAACAAGGATGAGTCGGGAATAAACTGTAATTTTCATCCATGTTGGACCATCTACAGTTGCAGATGATGAGTCAGAAATGCAGAAAGTAGAATATCAGGATGAATCAGGCGGAATGAGATTATAACTGGTGAATATCTACATTACAATTTATCTGCTGATGGTAATTCCCCTTGGTGCATCTCAGCAGTAATAAAAATATTCTGGTTTTCTGGAATAAGCGGAGTCAGTGTCGGTGACAATTGCATAGCCATGCTTCTTTACTACATAATACATCATCAACTAGCTTCAGTATGTATTTAGTGGACAAATAAATCAGGGGTTCTCAAACCGCACCTTTTCTGTGCTTATTATCCCCCGCCCAAACGAAGTTTGGCAGGGGATATAGAAACGGGTTCCGTCAGTCCGTCCGTCTGCGTTTTCGTTTCTGGGCCATAACTTTAAAACTACTGAAGATATCTTCATGAAACCCTGTATACAATCAAGCAACATGTGAACTGGTGCCTTTTACCATTTTTGATTTAAAAAAAAAAAGATTTTTCAAATTTTTACATTAAAAAAATAGCTTTTGACTTAGTTTCTAAGAGCAATGTTCATTTCTGGAGCATACAGTTGTGGTCAGAAGTTTACATACAGTGACATCATCTTGGATACGAATGTCATGGCAATATTTGGGCTTTCAGTAATTTCTCTGAACCGGTCTTTTCTGTGGCAAAATTATTGTACAGCATACATCTTTAATTTAAAAAGAAAACACTAGAATTTGGTGCACAAGTTTCTTTGGGTTTCCTGAAATCAACACAGGGTCAAAAATTTACATATGCTCACTTGGATTATCAATTCAGAGGTGCTGAAACTTCCAAAATGTCTCTTATCTTGCCAAGGTCGAGGTCTCTTAACTTCCTGTTAGTGATCGTGATTGACTACAGCTGGTAGCTTCTCTGTGCCTTCATAAAAAGGGTTTGTTTACAGCACTCATTGGATTGACCAACACACAGTAAAATGAGAAAGTCCAAGGAGCTCAGTGCAGAGCTGAGAAAGAGGATCGCAGATCTACACAACTCCGGAATGTCTCTTGGAGCCATTTCTAAACAACCGCAAATTCCAAGATCAGTTCAAACAATTGTATCCAAGTTAATGTGAGGTGTAGTCACTTTGCCAAGCCACTTTGCTTCAAGAAAACCAAAACTGTCACCCTCAGCTGAAAGGAAATTGGTTTAGATGGTCAGGAACACCTGGCGACTTGTCCAGGGTGTATCCTGCCTTTTGCCCGTAGTCAGCTGGGATAGGCTCCAGCTTGCCTGTGACCCTGTAGAACAGGATAAAGCGGCTAGAGATAATGAGAGGAGATGGTCAGGAACAACCTGGGAACTACCATGGCACAGCCCTGCCATGAACTGGAAGCTGATGGATCACTGTCTACAGTTCAGATCACCATGGACCAAGAGGCTGCTATCCAAGAAATAACTCCCTGCTGACACCTTCAAGCTTAACTAAAATTTGAAACTGACCACATGGACAAAGAAAAAACCTTCTGGAGGATAGCTGTATGGTCAGATGAGACAAAGATTGAGTTGTCTGACCACAATGACCACCATGTACAGAAGGACACTGTACCAGCTGGTGGTGGTGGTGGTAGGATCATCATGCTCTGGGGCTGTTTTGCTACCAGTGGAACTGGTTCATTGCACAAAGTGGATGGAATAATGAAGGAGGAAGACTACCTCAGAATTCTTCAGCATAAACCATCAGAAACTTGAACACAACTTGGGAGTTACAACAGGACAATGAACCCAAACACGCATCAGAGTTGGTTGTGGAGGATAAAGCAGGCTAACATTAAGCTTCAAACAAGTCCTGACTTCAACCCTATTAAAAATATATGGACTGTGCTTATAAGTCGAGTCCATGCCAAGAAAAAAAAAAAAAAAACTTTTTTTTTTTAATTAATTGAACTCTACCAATTCCACCATGAAGAGTTGTGAAATATCCAACCAGAATTCTGCCAGAAGCTTGTTCATGGTAAACAAAAATGTTTAATCAAGGTGAATCTTGCAAAGAGACATTTTACCCAAATATTAGGTGTGCCGTATGTATATTTTTGACTGTGTATATATAATTTTGACCATTTGTTGAGTTCAGAAAACCCAAAGAAAATTAAAACTTGTGCACCAAATTCTAGTGTTTTTTAAATTTTATTTAAAGATGTATGCTGTGCAATCATTCTGCCACAGAAAAAGAACAGTTCAAAGAAATTACTGAAAGCCCAAATATTGCCATGACATTCATATCCAAGAGGACATTCACGTCACTGGATGTAAACTTCTGACCACAACTGTATATCCCAAACTATTCATGATACGGATCTGAAACTTGGTATACATGTTAACAAGGTGATGTAGATGTGCCTTTTCATACTAAGAAATTTGAGAAATTTTAATTTTTCATGTTCCCATGGAGGACGGCACGGTGGTGTAGTGGTTAGCGCTGTCGCCTCACAGCAAGACGGTCCAGGTTCGAGCCCCATGGCTGGCGAGGGCCTTTCTGTGCGGAGTTTGCATGTTCTCCCCGTGTCCGCGTGGGTTTCCTCCGGGTGCTTCGGTTTCCCCCCCAGTCCAAAGACATGCAGGTTAGGTTAACTGGTGACTCTAAATTGACCATAGGTGTGAATGTGAGTGTGAATGGTTGTCTGTGTCTATGTGTCAGCCCTGTGATGATCTGGCGACTTGTCCAGGGTGTAACCCGCCTCTTGCCCATAGTCAGCTGGGATAGGCTCCAGCTTGCCTGCGACCCTGTAGAACAGGATAAAGTGGCTAGAGATACACAGCAAAATCCCCAGTGTTGAATTAACACCCAGAGTGTTGATTTAACACCCAACTGTGTTTATATAGGTCCAATTGGACACAAATTAACTCTGAAAGTGTTAATTCAACACTGAGGAATTTGCTGTGTACTGAGATGAGATGTTCCCATGGAAACAATTTCAGACTTAGTCTCTCAGGTTAGTCTTAGGGGTAGGCTTTGTTTCTGGAGCAGAACTTGAAAACTATGAGTGGTATGGTCTTGAAAGTTGGTATAGGTGTTGATTAAGTAATGTATATGTGCCTTTTGATACTAAGAAATGTGAGAAATTTTAATTTTTAGTTCAACTGGAGGCGGCACAGTGGTGTAGTGGTTAGTGCTGTCGCCTCACAGCAAGAAGGTCCGGGTTCGAGCCCCGTGGCCAGCGAGGGCCTTTCTGTGTGGAGTTTGCATGTTCTCCCCGTGTCCGCGTGGGTTTCCTCCGGGTGCTCCGGTTTCCCCCACAGTCCAAAGACATGCAGGTTAGGTTAACTGGTGACTCTAAATTGACCGTAGGTGTGAATGTGAGTGTGAATGGTTGTCTGTGTCTATGTGTCAGCCCTGTGATGACCTGGCGACTTGTCCAGGGTGTACCCCGCCTTTCGCCCGTAGTCAGCTGGGATAGGCTCCAGCTTGCCTGCGACCCTGTAGAACAGGATAAAACGGCAAGAGATAATGAGATGAGATGAGTTCACCTGGACCAAAGGTCCAGTGGGTTTATGCCATGGGCTGCTGAGGTCAGTGTAAAGAGGTAGGGTTGGTTTCCTGCAGCAAAACTTGAAAAATGTAACAAATAATATCTTGAAACTTGGTATATAGGGTGGGGGATATAGACGACTGTCATCTTGTTTATGTTGCAAACTAAATCATCACGCCAAGCTGCACTGCTAGAACATGAGTTATAATGCAAGTGATAACAGGAACTGACTTGTTTCATGGATGTTGCACAACATGAACTGTAAATAGTTAAAATGATATAATTACAGAATTCTATTATTCACAAATGTTTTTTAAGACTTGTTGCATTTTAGAGTATTATGTATGCTTTATAACAATGCATTTGTAATCTGATTTAGTTGTACAGAAACACAAAAATCTGATTTGAACCCCTTGCAGATATAGTCCTAGATTAGATACATATCTGATAGAAGGTTGCACAACCTTAATGACAACAGTCAACTTGAAATTCACGTGGGGATTTTTTTCCCCCCCACATCATTTCAGGTCATTTTCTCATATCACTCCTGGAATATGTCAGTTCAGGGCAGAGGTGCGTTGCGTTCACACTCAGGACATGCAAATGTGAACCACCAAATGCACAAAAGATCAGATTTAACAAAAATAAATAAATAAATAAATAAATCCTTTCGCCCGTAGTCAGTTGGGATAGGCTCCAGCTTGCCTACGACCCTGTAGAACAGGATAATGATAGACATGAAGTGTTAAACGATAAGGTGTGTAATCCTTAAAAATAATAATCAAATTTTCCTTAAGAATATCACAGAACAATGGTGATTAAAAAAAGGGAAAATGGAAAAGACAACCTATCTTCAGCTTTTGGTTGGTTTTGAAACATCTTGAAACTAGAAGGGCACTTGGTAGAGTGCATACCTCTGCCAAGCCACATAATCAACATCAGAATCAAAATCACTTGAACCTAGGATAATAGTAAAGCTGGACACCAAATTTCATCAAAAACCATTCACTACTTTTTGAATTACATTGGGAACAGAAAAAAAAAATCCCGGATCCACATACATATCCAGATTTGCATCAAAATATAATCAATTGTTATGTGGCCCATGGCCCACGTTTCCTCCAAATTTCATCAAAATCCGTTCACTACTTTTTGAGTTATGTTGGGAACAGTTAAAAAAAAAATTCCTGGATCCACATACATAGCTGTATCCTGGATCCACGTACATATCTGGATTTGCATCAAAATATAAATCAATTGTTCCTTGGCCCATGGCCCAACTTTCCTCCAAATTTCATCAAAATCCATTCACTACTTTTTGAGTTACATTGAGATCAGACAAACAAACAAACGGAGGTGAAAGCAAAACCTCCAACAAAGTTGGCGGACATAAAAATTCTATTCTGAAGGTCCATGCAGCGTTGCGATTTGTGTTACACCTGATGACAAAAGCCATGTGAAGGCCTTTCCATCTTTATAGTCTCCATTGTGTAATTCTGTGATTTGTTTTCATGCTTCAGGGCAGCTGATCTACACCTGAATTTGGTGTATGAGGGGCTTAAATTACATCCTGCTATGAGTCAGTAGCACTGTGCTTAGTAGAAATAATGTATATAATGTAAACACAATTAGTCATATCTATTTCTCGTATTTCAGAAATGTAAAATCAATGATATCAAAAACAATTTGTGGATATGGTCTTGCTTTCAGCAGAAAATCACTAATGCGCACCAAATGTGTCTCACTGAGGGCCAAAAATTGACCATGTTCTTTCCAGCAGAAACCTATGGTATATTGCCACAAATTATGTCAAATATATACCTGTAAAATTTTTCTCACTAATTTTCAATGGCAAAAAAAGTTACATACATTCAAGTTAGGGCGGCACGGTGGTGTAGTGGTTAGCGCTGTCGCCTCACAGCAAGAAGGTCCGGGTTCGAGCCCCGTGGCCGGCGAGGGCCTTTCTGTGTGGAGTTTGCATGTTCTCCCCGTGTCCGTGTGGGTTTCCTCCGGGTGCTCCGGTTTCCCCCACAGTCCAAAGACATGCAGGTTAGGTTAACTGGTGACTCTAAGGCTACATCCACACGGCAACGGCAACGAGATGTTATTTAAAAAAAATATCGCATCCACATGGGCAACGATCAGTAAACTATCAGGTCCATATGGCAACGCAACACTTGCTGAAAACGATGCAATACACATGCCACACCTCTAGGGGCGCTGTAAGACGGTCCCTTCGGAGACACCAGAACAATAGAAGTAAGGACGCATGCGCATAAACTATTATGCGCGAGACTTCATATTAGCCACAAAGTCAGAAAAATCTGTTCGTAAAATTACATTATAATGACCAAATACAATGAAAAGTATTTTTCCAGTCTCACCTGTGAAAGGTAATCCCATGTAATCTCGTTTGGACGGCAAACCTGTTGGTACAGTTAAACGCAGCACATGAATGAGGCATCTTTATGCTTTGACCCATCCAATATGGCGGCGAGGATGACGTATGATTCTACGCAGAAGGCGGCGTCTTTAATGGTCCGGAATAAATTGAATGCTACACATTGATGGATTAATTTGTTCTTCTACGCCCTTTTTGAGGAATGTATTGTAGGACTTAAACCAACATCTGAAGAGGTGAGATCGCTCCTTTTTTTCCCTATTTTTGCTGGCGGGATTGACTCTGCCCTAAGGGCTATTCTCTCTCTCTCTCTCTCTCTCTCTCTCTCTCTCTCACTTTGCACCATTACACAATAAATATTCACAGTGAAAATATTTTGTAAGCGCGTTTCATGAACCAAGTTATAGGATTTGTTGACAACTCGCATCGAGTTCGTTACACTTCTACCCGGCGTGAAGCACATGTGGTTGTGACGTCATCGTAAACAAATCCGTTCTACTCATCCAGACGACTTCGCAACGGCAACGTTGCCAGATCTTTCCACTCTGGGACCCGTTCTCAAAAGATTGCATTTTGGGGCACCCAAAACGCCGGTGCCGTGTGGACGCCAGGCCTAAACGATAAACAATTGTATCGGATTCACCTGAATCCGTTGCCGTGTGGACAGGGCCTAAATTGACCGTAGGTGTGAATGTGAGTGTGAATGGTTGTCTGTGTCTATGTGTCAGCCCTATGATGACCTGGCGACTTGTCCAGGGTGTACCCCGCCTTTCACCCGTAGTCAGCTGGGATAGGCTCCAGCTTGCCTGCGACCCTGTAGAAGAGGATAAAGTGGCTAGAGATAATGAGATGAGACATTCAAGTTACGGCACTATCAGGGGCCTACGGGCACTACATTTTGCCACATTACTTTGTACATGTGATATATGCCTTTCATGTTCTGATTAACTAACAATATTCATGTCTACAATTTTAAAAACAGGGTTTCCCCCAGGTTTGACCACCATAAATTTAAGACTTTAAGACCTTTTTAAGACCACTTAAATGAGAATTAAGACATACATCGCACCCATTATGCGGTTGTAGAACACCAGATCAAATTCCCAATAATGACAAATGTTTCAAGTAAAAATACTTTTATTGTAAAAGTTATATACTTAAAAGTCATTATGTGCATTGCTTGTCGAATCTTCACATTCAAGACAAGCAAGACTGAATTTTGTTATGTAAGACATTTTGTTTTTTCCACAGGAGAATGTTGTAACGACTTCCGAGTCTGGGAACACAGCCTTAAAGAGTTCGCTTATGCCCTCATTTGAGCTGTACGAGTGGTGTTCCGTCATTGTTTTTAAAATCCAGAGCACCTCTGCCCGAAGTGTCGGGGTTCCACCGACACCCATCATGCCACTGCTCGGCCCTTGTGTTGTTGCTAGCCTTGCCGATGATGTCTGGCTTGACTGATGCTGCTGACGTTCGACAGTGGTGCTAGTGCCAACTCCAGGTGCATTCGGAGATTGAACCGTGCAGAACTGAGTGATGGGCTGGTGGAGGGCAGATGCAATGTGCTTTGAGCTCTTCATGTGAGACTCTAAAGCGAAATGACCTATAGTGGACAACTTGAAGGTCTTTCGACAAACACAGCATCTTGCTTCAACGTCGCTTCCAGGAACCTCCCTCACCCAACCACGAGATCTTTCATCTGAAAGCCACCGCTGATTAAAACGACACTTCCTCATGCTGCGATTCGCGGAGTCTCCTCTCCACCACGGACTCCGACGATTGCGCCGGCGTGAAAATGTATCAATATTGTTTCTTTCTTTCTTTGCGCATACTCCAAGAAATTCACTGATGTTATGCAAAACCCACGTTTTCGCACTGTAGAATAGTATGAGTAAATTTAAGACCTTTGTTTAAAAAATTAAGACTTGGGCAAAGCAATTTAAGACCTTTTAAGGCCTTAATTTTGGAATATTAAATTTAAGACTTTTTTAAGACCCCGCGGCTACCATGAAAAAGCAATACTATCCCAATACTTTGTTTTAACTCTCGCAAGATCAGAACTCTCGGCATGTGGTGTTTTGAACTGTAACTAAATCTTCCAAATATCATGAAGAATGTTCCTTGTGTATTTGTTTCTGTGTCAAATACAGAGAAAATGAATGATTTTTCCTGATTACTTCAATAAGTTGCCTATACCTTTTTATGTAATTGGCTCTTTGTATGAGATAACATGGGGCCTACGGACACTACAGGTAGGCTACAGACACTACAAGTGAGTTCATTGTCCTGCATTTTGTAATTCAGCAAGACATTCCAATACTATATAGACATATTGTGTTGTTACTAAAGACCCTTCATAGTTATTGTACTGAGCTCATTGTATGTCTCTCAGCATTGTGTACAGGGGGACCTATGGACACTACAGAGATTTTTGTCATTTTGACATACCATTTTGAATCATACCTCAGTAGTATTAGGAAATTATATTGTGAACATGTTTGGCTTTTTTCCCATCTGGATACTTTGTAGATGAGAAATTCATTATAAACCAGATATTAAATGCAAATTTGACATGAGCTTGATAAATTTGACAGAAAATACTGCAGACATTTCATGCGTGGTCCAACAAGATGCGTATTTTGCAACAAAATGGTGTACTTCAGCCTGAAAGATGAAGAAATATGATACACTAGCACAAACAGTGCATCCAATAAGTTGAAATCATATTATATTACAATACAGAAGATGTACAACTTTCCTCATTGAAAGAATGAAACCAACAGGACTGTGAAATAGAAATGACAAAATCCGAGGAAACAATTTTAGCAGGGGGTCTGGGGGGCGCAGCTCCCCAGGAGCCGTGGGCCTGGGGGCCGCAGGGCCCCAGAAGCTGAACAGATTTTGTGTATATTGATAGATTTGAAGCATCTCCTGAAAGCAAATATTTTCTCAACCATGCCATTTAATTTGAACTGTTATTATTATGTTGAAATAATACAATTTGAACTGATTTACCTTTTAACTGATAAGGGTTCACTTGAAGAATGAAAATATATCAATAACATACCTCATAGTGTAAATTCACTCATATTCTTGTGTTGATTTGTATCAATTCATTGGGTACCATAATGTCTTTTCCAGGGGGGAAATTCTAGACTGACTATTAAATAATAGTCACTAATGTTCTTGTTTTTGAACTGATTCAATACCAAAATGTCTTTCTTGTTCATGTTAGACAGATTCTAGTCAAAAACTATATACAACTATTTACAAGTCAATATTTATATTTATTTCCTTTTCTTTGTTAGCAGTTTCTTCAGCTTAGAAAGCCTACTCTTTTCTTTCTGACTTTCTATATGGCTTTTCCTTGCTCTTTTGGTCTCTCTTTCATTACATATTCATGATAACAATGAACATTATGAACAATAACAAGTTAAAACTACATAAATAATAAATGTGAACAAGATGGTCTACCTGGTAATCTATAGTTCAACAGCTTCAATTTCACCAATTCCGCATGTTTTTTTTCCTTTAACATGGTCAACCAAACGTGTTCTTCCACCGGAACCGTACTTCACATCCTGATGGCACAAGATGCAGTAAGCTTTCCCTGGTTCTTTTATCTTCCGTATGTGCTCATGGAGATATTCACTACCGGCTTTAAACTCCAGCCATCGCCAATTCCATGGATTTTTGATGCCGTTTTCCTTGTCAATGTTTTTGACATCGTCAGTCTCACCGTCCTCCCTCTGAACGATGTCCCTCCGTGACGTGGACATACCGCGAAATTCTCCTTTTCAAAACCGTTGATATCGAAAGCGTGTTTAAAGAGCACAATGGTAAAACGAAAAGAACACAAGATTCGCGCCATGGTTTGTAAGCATGGCACAAATGCAGTAAACTGGTCTGTCATTGTCGCAAATGAAAAAAGATACCAAAAAAATTACAATGTCGTTACAGAAAGAACAATTTGCAGTAGGCTCTTTCCCAGACTCGCCGGCTCGGTGACACTCGCTGTACGAGACTACTAGCGATTGGTAGACAACAACCCCTACCCCCCAATTTCTCATCTCATCTCATTATCTCTAGCCGCTTTATCCTGTTGTACAGGGTCGCAGGCAAGCTGGAGCCTATCCCAGCTGACTACGGGCGAAAGGCGGGGTACACCCTGGACAAGTCGCCAGGTCATCACAGGGCTGACACATAGACACAGACAACCATTCACACTCACATTCACACCTACGGTCAATTTAGAGTCACCAGTTAACCTAACCTGCATGTCTTTGGACTGTGGGGGAAACCGGAGCACCCGGAGGAAACCCACGCGGACATGGGGAGAACATGCAAACTCCGCACAGAAAGGCCCTCGCCGGCCACGGGGCTCGAACCCGGACCTTCTTGCTGTGAGGCGACAGTGCTAACCACTACACCACCGTGCCGCCCCCCACCCCCCAATTTGTTATTGCAAAATTAGATGATTTACTAAAATTATATTTTTGGCGGCCAAATTTGCGGAATTCCGCGGATCCGCGGATTTTTCACAGCCCTGAACCAAAAAAAAAAAACAAAATCCATGAAATTGTAGCAATTTTGACCCACATTCATTGCCGTCAAATTTTTATTATTGCAGATATCAATGTGCGGTTTACGACATCTCACAGCCCTCTGTATCTGAAAACACAAACACTGCAGTTATTCTGTTTCTATAATTCTGAAATGTGTGCATAACATTGTCGAACATGAAATGGTTCACATTAGTGATTTTCTGCTGTTTGCTCTGTAACACAACTTTTGTGCGTTATATTTCCAAAGAAACCCAGGGCAAATTGTTCAGTTTAGCCATATAGTACTTTAGCTTGTTATGTCAGCAATAGCAAACATTAGGAGTAAAGAATCTAAAACAATGTATATATGACTTCAATCTTCAGTGAGAAATCCTGTCATATTAGCACATGTTTGCCTTTTGATAGTGTTAGAAGTTAAAATGATAAACATTTATGAATAGGACTTAAATCTCCTGTCAGAAATCCTGTCAGATTAGCCTGTTAGCTAGTATTAGCAGTGACAAAGATGGTGAAACGCTGTGTTCAACTAATCCTCGGGGAAAACATCCCCTCAACTTAGCATTTCTGCACAAAAAGTTGAGAATGTTTCCGAAACCGACCAACAACAGTAAATAAAATATAACTGAAACAAACAAACAAACAAACAAACAAACAAACAAACAAACAAAAACAAATGTCTCTAATCCAAATTATAGTAGCATTTACAACTTTATTGACATCAATTGACAGACAGTTGATCAAATCTATAACACTGGCCATGCAGTTCATGTGTTTTGAGAAAATATATTTACACATTATGAACACATGATCACTAATGTTAGCTAGCTAGCTCTGTGCAAACAAAACATACTTTCATGGATGTGCCTATTCTTTTCCTACAACCCCGATTCCAAAAAAGTTGGGACAAAGTACAAATTGTAAATAAAAACGGAATGCAATGATGTGGAAGTTTCAAAATTCCATATTTTATTCAGAACAGAACATAGATGACATATCAAATGTTTAAACTGAGAAAATGTATCATTTAAAGACAAAATTAGGTGATTTTTAAATTTCATGACAACAACACATCTCAAAGAAGTTGGGACAAGGCCATGTTTACCACTGTGAGACATCCCCTTTTCTCTTTACAGCAGTCTGTAAACGTCTGGGGACTGAGCAGACAAGTTGCTCAAGTTTAGGGATAGGAATGTTAACCCATTCTTGTCTAATGTAGGATTCTAGTTGCTCAACTGTCTTAGGTCTTTTTTGTCGTATCTTCCGTTTTATGATGCGCCAAATGTTTTCTATGGGTGAAAGATCTGGACTGCAGGCTGGCCAGTTCAGTACCCGGACCCTTCTTCTACGCAGCCATGATGCTGTAATTGATGCAGTATGTGGTTTGGCATTGTCATGTTGGAAAATGCAAGGTCTTCCCTGAAAGAGACGTTGTCTGGATGGGAGCATATGTTGCTCTAGAACCTGGATATACCTTTCAGCATTGATGGTGTCTTTCCAGATATGTAAGCTGCCCATGCCACATGCCCTAATGCAACCCCATACCATCAGAGATGCAGGCTTCTGAACTGAGCGCTGATAACAACTTGGGTCGTCCTTCTCCTCTTTAGTCCAAATGACACGGCGTCCCTGATTTCCATAAAGAACTTCAAATTTTGATTCGTCTGACCACAGAACAGTTTTCCACTTTGCCACAGTCCATTTTAAATGAGCCTTGGCCCAGAGAAGACGTCTGCGCTTCTGGATCATGTTTAGATACGGCTTCTTCTCTGAACTATAGAGTTTTAGCTGGCAACGGCGGATGGCACAGTGAATTGTGTTCACAGATAATGTTCTCTGGAAATATTCCTGAGCCCATTTTGTGATTTCCAATACAGAAGCATGCCTGTATGTGATGCAGTGCCGTCTAAGGGCCCGAAGATCACGGGCACCCAGTATGGTTTTCTGGCCTTGACCCTTACGCACAGAGATTCTTCCAGATTCTCTGAATCTTTTGATGATATTATGCACTGTAGATGATGATATGTTCAAACTCTTTGCAATTTTACACTGTCGAACTCCTTTCTGATATTACTCCACTATTTGTCGGCGCAGAATTAGGGGGATTGGTGATCCTCTTCCCATCTTTACTTCTGAGAGCCGCTGCCACTCCAAGATGCTCTTTTTATACCCAGTCATGTTAATGACCTATTGCCAATTGACCTAATGAGTTGCAATTTGGTCCTCCAGCTGTTCCTTTTTTGTACCTTTAACTTTTCCAGCCTCTTATTGCCCCTGTCCCAACTTTTTTGAGATGTGTTGCTGTCATGAAATTTCAAATGAGCCAATATTTGGCATGACATTTCAAAATGTCTCACTTTCGACATTTGATATGTTGTCTATGTTCTATTGTGAATACAATATCAGTTTTTGAGATTTGTAAGTTATTGCATTCTGTTTTTATTTACAATTTGTACTTTGTCCCAACTTTTTTGGAATCGGGGTTGTAGTTTGTAGCCTGAATGTAGGCTACCAAGCCCGAATAATGATACAAGTCCGAGTTCCCACTTCCAAGTTAAATCGAATGAAGTGTTATTAACGGTTATGAATATAAATTTAAAATATCTGTCAGGAATCCTGTCAGTTTAGCTCAGGTTTACTTGCTGATAGGGTTAATAGTGAAAGTTATAACCATTTATGCACGTGACTTAAAAATTCTCACAGAAATCCTGTCAGGTTAGCTCAAGTGCTATCAGTCTATGTTTTTGACTGTGGAGGTGTTAAAAAAACTTGTATTGTGAACTCATCATCAGGTATTTGACTCTCCAGCCTGGGTTTTTGTATCTCTATGTGCGCGCGCGCGCACACACAAGTCCTTTGCCATTCATGTCAGGAGATGTCACTTGATCTCGCATTAAAGCCTGGAGTTACAGCCACTGTTTGCCTGTTCTGTTCTCTGAAACTGGCAGACGTGGTGACATGGGCGGGCGAGCGGACACACACACACACACACACACACACACACACACACACACACACACACACACACAACCATGAACGAACAGTGAGATCTCTGCTCTGCCCAGTTTTTCATACAGCCAGCAAATATCACTTGTGTCCCACGTCACACTCATTTTTACTTCTGTAGCAAATAAGCATGTTAGCAAATGTTTGTGATGGTTTCTTGGAGTTGTTTAAAAAAAAGTGGACTAACCAGTGCCGAGTTTCCCAAAAGCATCGTGGCACACAGATCATTGTTAAATGGTAGAGCAAGCAGCACAATGAACACACCCTCTCCTAGTTAAGATGCTCTTAGTGTTAAGAGGCTTTTGGGAAACCCACCACAGGTTAATGGCAGGAAGGAAGATCTGACATGGGAGAGGACGGCAAAGAAAAATATTACAGGAAAGTGATAAACAGCCTGGAGGCCTGTGGATTAAAGCCCAGACAGAAGGAGACAAGAAGCGAAAGAAAAAGTAATCCTCGCACCTCTTATGAATATAAAGCCACTATTTATTAATCTTTACAGTGGTGCTTACTTCTTTGTAATGTGGTAGCAATGCTTTGTAATGATTTTATAAATCATAATAATACTTCAGAAAGTTCCAAGAAAACACTAATTAATTCACTGATGACTTATAAGCATGGTGCAACATGTAACTGAATTAATTTGCTTGATTCTCAGGGTGTGCAGGTTGCATTAAAAGGTGGTATTTGAATAATTACAGCAGTGACGTCACATCATTAAAACGGACACGTCTGTAGAGACACTGCAAACCCACGATAACAAACTCCCGGGGGGGAGGGGCGTTGGCGTCCAAATAGTTCGTCATACCGAAAAGTTCGCAATAGGGAAATGGACCCACTTGTCACACCAAACACTCATTTACGTAAAACAAGACCAACTCATGGTTTTCCCCAAAGCGTTTTAGTGTGTCGGGCCCGATACGCTTGCTCTGCCTGCCGATACGCTTAGTCGCTTTAGTTAAAATCCGATACGCTTAAATTTATACCGATATGTTAAATTTCCTACCCACAAGTAACTAGATACATAGGAGAGCAAATAACAGATCCATTTACATACTGATTGATATTTGTGTTAAACAAGCGGCCTTTTTTTCCAATGTTTGTGCTGATTCTGTCAAAGTAATATGTCCGCGTGGTATGATGTAAACAAACTAATCTGTTGGCTGTGTCAAGATCACGTGTTCAAACCATCCAATAAAAATATCGAAAGCAAACGTCAGACATCCCGGAAGTTTCCGATTCATTATAGGCGATCTCATTGGCTGCCGATGTTGTCCCCCACCGGACGGACAAAGCCGACTGATTTTAATCAGCTAGGAGAAGACTCGCTGGACAAATTAATCCACATCAGCATGGATGACAGCGAGATGGACTATGAGAGGGCTGCCCAACATTGGGACAAGCAAAAGCCAAGGAGAATTAATCTGCTTTAAAGGAGGAGAAAACTTAATTCATTAGTTTGGGTTTGCACTGCAGAAAGATTATGTACTTATAAACACTCTCACGAAGTGAAGCTGTCCAAATGAGTCAAATATAGCATAATTTCAAATAATAATCATAAGCATTTTTGGCAGTGTGATGTCACTGGGATCCATTTAACAAAAGAAGGCTCCGGATTATTCTTTTGTTAAAGGATCACAGTGACATCACACTGCCAAATATGCTTATCATTATTATTCGCAATTATGCTGCATTTGACAAATTCCCTTCATGAAATGTGTTTAAAAGCACATAATCTTTCTGCAAACTTAAACTGTAGAAATTAAGTTTTCTTTTCCTTTAAATATATGTTTTAATCTTAATCTAGTCCATTTAATAAAGTGCCAAAATGTAAACTTTATAATATGCAGTTGCCTTACTTTTCTTTTCAGTGCATCTTAGTTATACATATATTACGGTAATTGCATCCGAAACATTCTAAATCATTACAGTTATAGTAATACAGCAACTTATTTTAAGGTGGCAGGTCTTAGGTTCAGATCCCTTTGTGATCAACAGGAGGTCATGATGATTGACTCTCTTCACTGGATTGCATAAGATGGAGCAAACCACTGTTCATATTTTCATGCACATTTTTGTTACAACACTACTTGATCATAGGTAATCAAGGGATCCCCATAGATTTTCAATCTATCATAGACCTCAGTAATCTATAACAAAACAGTTTAACTTGCATGCTGAACTTTAAGGTGAAATTTCAAATGTGTATACATTAATACTATTTAGATTAGAAATCATTGAAACACTGGTAAAATCTATCCTATAATCATGGATCTAAAACCTCTCAGAGACCCTGAAAATGCACCTGAGAGCATCTATTTTCAAAAAATTTTCCGGGGAAGCATGCCCCTGGACCCCCCTAGTTTTGCTTCGCACCTTTGGCGCTTGCTTTCACACCATTGGCGCTCAATTGTCTGTGTATTATCATGCCAGAATTTAGGGCTTTAATTTTTTTCTGGGGAAAACACTGCAACTGTATTTAATTTATATTTACGCTGAGTAAAGGGAACAAGTCACTCTTAAGTAAAGGAAATAAGCCATACTCACTGTCATTTGCTTGCCGTATCTTCTTTCTTTTCAGCCCATCATATTGATTGCAGTTATAGATGAAGTCTCTATGCTTTTTTTCTCCTGCTTCAAAAGATGAAACTGAATTTTTTTGGATACCATATTCTTTATACTAATTTGTTGCTTTCTGACCACGCTTTAGACCATCCAGAATATAAAGTTTGTCTTTGATGGAGTCACGTCCTTTGTTTGTGCTCAAAGTGCTCCTCACGTACACGCGCGCAGCGCCATAAGGACTAATTACCATGCACCTGTTCCGAATTAGTGTGCAATCACAGCGCACACTTTTGATCACTGATTTGCCAGCATGTTTTACATAAAACTCTTCCAGTGATTTATATCTGTCTATCGCCTGGATTTTCTGACAGATGGAGAGTGTCTTACGTTTATGAGTACCCATGACAATAATGCTTATGGAGTACAGACTCCAGTAAAACTGCTTTTAGCTCATAAAATAAAGTCCTTTTAAGGGATTTTTTTGAAGTCAATGATTGTCGTTCTCGATAACTGTTAGTGATGGACACCCAAGCGAGGCTAGTTAAGACTTTGTTGTATGGCGTGAATGCGTATTGTTAACTTGACTGCAGATTTGATTACTTATTGTTTATCTCTGGTGGGAAGAGGAAGTATGACTCAGTGATTTTTTTTTAAGATTGACTCATTGTCACTCAAGGCAGGGGACATGTACTTAGTTTGTCATATGCAAAAGTTCATCGTAAAAGAGTTTGTTAGAATGGGATTACAGTGTACTTTTATACTTCACTAAATAAACAAATTTTGCAGAACCTGCATGCGAGCTAATCTTGCGAACCTAGCTAACATTAGTGATCGACAAAATGTTTCCAAATTGCACATTAGCTGCAATTTGACACAATTTTAATACCTTGATACAAGGTTTCATTTTTTCTAGGACGTTCTAACATTTCTTATGTTATTTGACGGATTCAGTGATAGCATTTTAAATGCTAATCATTGTATAGCTCTTAAAAACATATAAACATTTTAAGGGTTAGCTCAGCTGCAAAGTCTTGTTCTATTGCCTGAAAATTTTAAACCTACAAGCAGAGAACTACAGAACCCCATAAAGGTCATGGTGGGGAATGTTTTAGCAAAAGTATTTATCCCCATTGGTGTTTGTCCTGTTTTGTCGCATTACAAGCTGGAATTAAAATGGATTTTTGAAGGGTTAGTACCATTTGATTTACACAACATGCCTACCACTTTAAAGGTGCACATTGTTTTTTTTTTTTATTGTGACACAAACAATAATTAAGATGAAAAAACAGAAATCTGGAGTGTGCAGAGGTATTCACCCTCTTTCATATGAAACATCTAAATAAGAGCTGGTCCAACCAATTTACTTCATAAGTCACATAATTAGTTGATTAAGTTCCACCTGTGTGCAATCAAAGTGTCACATGATCCGTCACATGATGTCTGCATAAATCAACCTGTTCTGGAAGGACCCTGACTCTGCAACACTAAGGAAGCAACATGAAAACCAAAGAGCATCCAAACAGGTCTGAGACTTTGTGAAGAAGTATAGATCAGGGTTGTGTTATAAAAAAAATCCCAAACTTTGAATTTCCCACAGAGCACCATTAAATCCATTATAGCAAAATGGAAAGAATATGGCACCACTACAAACCTGACAAGAGAAGGCCACCCACCAAAACTCACAGACCGGGCAAGGAGAGCATTAATCAGAGATGCAACAAAGACCCCAAAGATAACACTGAAGGAGCTGCAAAGATCCACAGCAGAGATGGGAGTATCTGTCCGTAGGACCACTTTAAGCCATAAATGCCACAGAGCTGGGCTTTATGGAAGAGTGGACAGAAAAAAATGCTCAAAGAAAAAAATAATAAAACACTTTTGGAGTTTGCCCAATAGCATGTGGCAGACTCCCCAAAAACATGGAAGATGATTCTCTGGTCAGATGAGACTAAAATTGATCTTTTTGGCCATCATGGGAAATGCCATGTGTAGTGCAAGCCCAACACCCTGAGAACACCATTCCTACAGTAAAGCATGGTGGTGGCAGCATCATGCTGTGAGGATGTTTTTTCAGCTGTAGGGACAGGAAAGCTGGTCAGGACTGAAAGAAAGATAGATGGCACTAAATACAGGGCAATTCTGGAGGAAAACCTGTTTGAGTCAGCCAGAGGTTTGAGACTGGGACAAAAGGTCACATTCCGGCAGGACAATGACCCTAAACCAACTGCTAAAGCTACACTGGAGTGGTTTAAAGGGAAACACTTCAATGTCTTGGAATGGCCTAGTCAAAGCCCAGACCTCAAGCCATTTGAGAATCTGTGGCATAACATAAAGATTGCTGTACACCAACGCAACCTATCTAACTTGAAGCAGTTTTGCCTTGAGGAATGGGTAAAAATCCCAGTGGCTAGATGTGCTAAGCTAATAGAGGCATACCCCAAGAGACTTGCAGCTGTAATTGCAGCAAAAGGTGACTTTACATAGTATTGACTTTGGGGGGTGAATACTTATGATTAGGTCTCACTAAATTTTGAATGCTCAACTATTTTTAAATAAGCAAAAGGTGTAATAGTAGAAAATGGTGAGAAAATGCTGTAGTATAAGGGGAATAAAAATAATCAAAGTTACAGTAGCAGCAATGATTGCTGCAACACACCACACCGTGGTTGATTAATTTACTGTAACGACACATGATGTAGGGCGGCACGGTGGTGTAGTGGTTAACACTGTCACCTCACAGCAAGAAGGTCCGGGTTCGAGCCCCATGGCCAGCGAGGGCCTTTCTGTGCGGAGTTTGCATGTTCTCCCCGTGTCCGCGTGGGTTTCCTCCGGGTGCTCCGGTTTCCCCCACAGTCCAAAGACATGCAGGTTAGGTTAACTGGTGACTCTAAATTGACCGTAGGTGTGAATGTGAATGTTTGTCTGTGTCTATGTGTCAGCCCTGTGATGACCTGGCGACTTGTCCAGGGTGTACCCCGCCTTTCGCCCGTAGTCAGCTGGGATTGCCTGCGACCCTGTAGAAGGATAAAGCGGCTAGAGATAGTGAGATGAGATGAGATGAGATGAGACACATGATGTCATGTTTTAGTCCTTGAACGACGTGTCGGAAGAGTTTCTAAATATACTTCCAATGCATTGTTACAAAACTGCAAAAGAATTATAAGCACCATCACTGTGTGCTTATGTAAACACAGGCATAACAGTATTCGGCCAAACATTTTCCATACTATAAAGAAAAATGTTATTTTAGTTAACCAACTGCTCATGCATGAACATGACTGCATTTGATACAGATTGATTTTTTTTGTGTGTGTGACCATACGTGTTCTTACTGTAATCTCGGTTTGCACTTTACCCTAGAGATCCGTAACATGAACCGGCTTCCGCACATCTAATCCAAAACGAAACACTTCAGCTTGCTGTGTTTTTCTTAACAGACTCGCACACACACCAGGTGCTATTTGCACTGTTTTGACTGTGGTCAAGAGCCTCGTCGAACAGGAAAACCTCAATCGTCTCACACATAAAAGCCATCACCCGCTAAACACGGAAAGCGCCATGTGAAGTGGGTTAACACTCTTTGAATCCATCATGTCCTTTCTTCTGAATTAAAGACCAGCATTGTACACTGTAATTAACGTAAATCGATTCCGCCTGCAAACGCAACAGGCTTAAATTAACATTTATAACGTTAAACAGTCTCTAATAGGCTCTTGACTGCCAAGTATCCAACATTCAAGTATTCAGTAACAACTTGTGCAACCTAATAATAAATAAAAAGTGCTTTTTAAAAAAAACAACGTCTACATGTCAACATGATGAGGTTTTCTGTAAAGAGGCTTCCTCTTGACACGAGGCCGCATCCATCACACACAATGGTGTAGATGCTTTTCCTACAATAGCATGCCTCCAAGTGTTTCATGACACTTATTTTCTATTCTGATTTTAAAAAAAAAGTACACAATTCTATGCTATACTAAGTGGCAGTTCACACCTGGTATTAACCTGCGTCCCGGGTGATCAAGTCACAAGTTGACAACTCAAAGTCCATCTGTTCACACCTGGCACTAGTACATGTCTCAAGTGACCATTTGTAATCGGATCTCGGGTGGGGTTTACATTAGACTGTATCAGCGGATCATCAGATTAACGTTTTTAAAACGATTAACATGCACACAGCAACACCAATACACGATTCGCCTGCACAAGCAACGCCAATACACGGATACGCTCGGCTCCGCAGGCATCCTGCACTCCAAATCACTCCGCCCTGAACAGCGAGTGCCCTCTGGAGGGTGCGCACTCCGGCCCTGCGCAGCTCACAGAGCGCGCGAGTGAAGTGCACGAGCAGTAATTCGGGACTGAGCCGCTGTGTGTGTGATCTCAGTGCATGTCGGGCATGCGCGTCACTTACCACTTGCAAGTGGAAGGATGGCAAGCCTAAAGACAATCATAACTACACAATGGGCAGTATTTGCATCAGTATTTGCAGTATTTTCATACTTTTATACTCTTTAATGAAAGGTGATACAAGGCGGAAGTCCGCGCCGTTTTTCAGCAGTCGCGTCACATGACCAACGCCAGCGAATCAGGAAGGTGGATGTCACAGTGACGTTGTCCAATGACGACGCCAGCTAGAGCTCAGCACAGCGTATCCGCGTATTCTCAATGTTTACACAGCACCGGACCAGACACGATCTGGATTGAATACGTGGACGCTGGTGGATTCCCGTTTCCCGGCATTTTAATGTAAACGGACAGTGCATCCGCGAAGAAAACGAGACAGATACGGTCTAATGTAAACTTGGTCTCGCTTGCCCGCCCTATATGCAAATAAACACATACATAATTTCCGTTTGCAAATACCAAATGCGTTGTTGGTTTTAACTGATGGGAGGCAGCAGTCTGCTGGAATCTAAAAGAAGAACAAATCTCATCTCATATCATCTCTAGCCGCTTTATCCTGTTCTACAGGGTCGCAGGCAAGCTGGAGCCTATCCCAGCTGACTACGGGAGAAAGGCGGGGTACACCCTGGACAAGTCACCAGGTCATCACAGGGCTGACACATAGACACAGACAACCATTCACACCTACGGTCAATTTAGAGTCACCAGTTAACCTAACCTGCATGTCTTTGGACTGTGGGGGAAACCGGCACACCCAGAGAGCATGCAAACTCCACACAGAAAGACCCTCGCCGGCCACGGGGCTCAAACCCAGACCTTCTTGCTGTGAGGCGACAGCGCTAACCACTACACCACCGTGCCGCCAGAAGAACAAATCAAAAGTTCATAATATCACACTTTAATATGACGCTCCTGATGCACAAATGAGTACGTACATACTTCCGTTTACGCAGAGCATGAGAGTTAAGTGGGCGGTCCCTCAACATGGCCCAGGACTCCTTCAAGTACACACTACTGAACAAATGTGGCCATGAAGAATGCAGCCCGGCCCACCTCCGAATGTGGTCCAAGCGACTGGATCTCATTGCGCCTTCGGGACACGTTTGACCTGTTCACACCTGTACTTAGAGCTGACCACTTGTGATCAGTGATCTGACGATTCATGGTAATGCCAGGTGTGAACAAGGCCTAAGTGTATTGCTGGGTCTCAGTCACGTGACTTTCCTTAGCTGTTTTACCAGAAGTGAAATAGTTGGTGGTCTAAACGGCTGCCATAGTGCAAACAACTAACGATAATTTATCAGAGTATGCTCGTAATCTAGAAGCCACTGCTCGCTTTAGATATATTCAGAAGATATATCCATATGCAATGGAATCGACCCCTACAGTCTGGGAAAGAAGGATTTGTCATATGATCTTGAAAACTACCCTTCAGTCGAGTTCCCCGACATCTCGAACTATCTGTTGTTGCAGACGTCCTTCTACACCGCAAAACAGATGAAAGTGTGGAAGAGTATGGAGGCTTACAACTTTTTTTTCTATGTGGCTGGGTAAAGGACCTCGCTATCAAGTCGCTGCCGAATGAATCCTGTATTGTTTTTGCCCGTGTAAATATGTTTTTTTTTTAAGATTTTCGTTTGTGTCTTTACAACAAAGTGCTGCAAGTTGAAGTGTAAACAAACAACAGTTGGCTTGATTCTCACTTGTGTTGGCTCTTATCTCTTGGCTAAATCATTCACAAATACCCCTTTTCCACCAAATCAGTTCCAGGGCTGGTTTGGGGCCAGTGCTGGTTCACAACTCGTTCAACTTGCGAGCCAGCTGAGAACCAGTTTGCTTTTCCATAGCTCGCGGTGCTAAGGGAAGCCACGTCATTATGTCGCTGTGTACATCAGTTACGTCGCTATGTTTGCATAAACCTTCGCGTGAATATCGAAGCAAAAACAACACGGAAGAAGCAGCAGCAGCAGCAACAACAACAACAATAATAATGGATGAGTTCACGTTTGTACAGCTGCTGCTTCTCGTCGCTTAAAAATGGCGATCTTTCGCGGTCTTGTTATTGTTGTTGGTCTTAACAACTCCATCCCCCCCTGCTGACGTAAGCGGTTCTTTCCTCTGGCCCAGCAAAGAGTTGTTGCTAGCCTGGAACCGGTTTTTCTGGCCCCAGAGCCAGTTCTTTGTCAGTGGAAACAGAAAACCTGGTTCCAAACTAAGCACTGGCCCCGAACCAGCCCTGGAACTGCTTTGGTGGAAAAGGGGCAAAAGATCATCAGAAACCCCTTTCAAGACCTGGATCTTAGTTAAACAAGACAGAGAAGTGATCAAGGCGCATTGTAACTGGGGAAGAATCTTGTCGCGACCTTCATGCATATGGACTTTGTGAGGAGTGAACAAAGAAACAGCTGGGGACTTTAGTGCTTCGTGACTAATAGAAAAAAAAAGTACCGTAAAATAATGACACATAGCAAGAAAAGTACTTGGAAAACACTAAGGACAGAGCTGAGAGGGAGATACAAACATTTCAAGTGATCACTGCAAACTCGACTCAGCTCCCTTCGATTTCAGTCAGAGGTTCAAAAGCCATCTTTCTCAATGTCTTTTTGTGAGTTCGTTCGCCCTTTTTTTATTAGTTCATGCGGAACCCTGAAGAAACTTTTATCCGTTTCACGGTTTGATCAATTCGAACAACCTAAAACAATGCAAGCGGAAGGGGTTTTTCATGCGAGCAATGCACCTTCTCTGTATAAATGCTTTGCCAACTGAGCTTTGATAGACCACCAGTTAAAGGCCTTGTCACACTTATTCAGAATTACAGGAATCAAGCAGAACCAGCCGGAATGAAAAAATTTTCAAAAAATTTGTGCCACATTCGGGCAGGAATTTCAAACTGACCAACATTATTACAGCTTTGTAAGAATGCCGTTCGAATACTTAGAATGCACTTCGAACCCGCCTCGAATGATTCTTGCACATTCCAGGTGTATTAGCTTTCGAATGCAGTTCAAATGTAGTTGGAACACAGTAGGAATACCTAGAATGCTGTTAGAATGCAGTAAGAATGTTAAGAATGCACTTTGAATGCCGTACGAGTGCGGTTCGATTGCTGCCCGAATACCACCCGAAGTCTGGTCGGAAGGTGCCTCGATTGCTGTACGAATTCACCTCAAATGCAGTCAGAATGCTCCCGGAATAGCGGCCGTATATATTTCAAATGTCCAAGAATTCAAAGAGAATGCAGCTCGAATACTTAGAATGTACTTCGAATATCCCGGAATATATGAAGAATTTTCATTCTGACGGCATTCCGGCTCATTCGAGACACATTTGGGACATTCTGGCAGGATTTGAAGTGGCTTGCCATTTAAATTTTTCCCTCGAATGCAATCAGAATGTTTCGAATGCTGCTGGAATGCTGTAAGAATATTTAGAATGCAGTCAGAATACACTTTGAATGCCGTTCGATATTTCTCCTCTTCGAATGCACCTCCAATGTTTTGAGCATGAGCAAAACATTTGGGCCAGCCACAAGAATGGGCGTGAATGTTTGGAATGCACTTCGAATATCCCGGAATATACAAAGAATTTTCATTCCGACGGCATTCCGGCTCATTCGAGGCACATTCTGGCAGGATTTGAAGTGGCTTGCCATTTCGATTTTTCCCTTGAACACAATCAGAATGTTTCGAATGCTGCTGGAATGCCGTAAGAATATTTAGAATGCAGTCAGAATACACTTCGAATGCTGTTCGATATTTCTCCTCTTCGAACGCACCTCGAATGTTTTGAGCATGAGCAAAACATTCGGGCCGGCCACAAGAATGGGCTTGAATGTTTGGAATGCACTCAGAATGCAGTCAGAATTTTTAGAATGCACTTCAAATATCCCGGAACATACGAAGAATTTTCATTCCGACAGCATTCCGGCTCATTCGAGGCATGTTTGGGACATTCGGGCAGGATTTGAAGTGGCTTGCCATTTCGATTTTTCCCTCGAATGCGATCAGAATGTTTCGAATGCTGCTGGAATGCTGTAAGAATATTTAGAATGCAGTCAGAATACACTTCGAATGCCGTTCGATATTTCTCCTCTTCGAATGCACCTCAAACGCTTTGAGCATGAGCAAAACATTCGGGCCGGCCACAAGAATGGGCTTGAATGTTCGGAATTCACTTTGAATATCCCGGAATATACAAAGAATTTTCATTCCGACAACATTCTGGCTCATTCGAGGCACATTCTGGCAGGATTTGAAGTGGCTTGCCATTTCGATTTTTCCCTCGAATGCGATCAGAATGTTTCGAATGCTGCTGGAATGCCGTAAGAATTTTTAGAATGCAGTCAGAATACACTTCGAATGCCGTTCGATATTTCTCCTCTTCGAATGCACCTCGAACGCTTTGAGCATGAGCAAAACATTCGGGTTGGCCACAAGAATGGGCTCGAATGTTTGGAATGCTCTTCGAATATCCCGGAACATACGAATAATTTTCATTCCGACAGCATCCCGGCTCATTCGAGGCATGTTCGGGACATTCGAGCAGGATTTGAAGTGGCTTGCCATTTCGATTTTTCCCTCGAACGCGATCAGAATGTTTCGAATGCTGCTGGAATGCCGTAAGAATATTTAGAATGCAGTCAGAATACACTTCGAATGCCGTTCGATATTTCTCCTCTTCGAATGCACCTCCAATGTTTTGAGCATGAGCAAAACATTTGGGCCAACCACAAGAATGGGCTTGAATGTTTGGAATGCACTTCGAATATCCCGGAATATACAAAGAATTTTCATTCCGACGGCATTCCGGCTCATTCGAGGCACATTCTGGCAGGATTTGAAGTGGCTTGCCATTTCGATTTTTCCCTCGAACGCAATCAGAATGTTTCGAATGCTGCTGGAATGCCGTAAGAATTTTTAGAATGCAGTCAGAATACACTTCGAATGCCGTTCGATATTTCTCCTCTTTGAACGCACCTCGAACGCTTTGAGCATGAGCAAAACATTCGGGTTGGCCACAAGAATGGGCTCGAATGTTTGGAATGCTCTTCGAATATCCCGGAACATACGAATAATTTTCATTCCGACAGCATCCCGGCTCATTCGAGGCATGTTCGGGACATTCGGGCAGGATTTGAAGTGGCTTGCCATTTCGATTTTTCCCTCGAACGCGATCAGAATGTTTCGAATGCTGCTGGAATGCCGTAAGAATATTTAGAATGCAGTCAGAATACACTTCGAATGCCGTTCGATATTTCTCCTCTTCGAATGCACCTCCAATGTTTTGAGCATGAGCAAAACATTTGGGCCAACCACAAGAATGGGCTTGAATGTTTGGAATGCACTTCGAATATCCCGGAATATACAAAGAATTTTCATTCCGACGGCATTCCGGCTCATTCGAGGCACATTCTGGCAGGATTTGAAGTGGCTTGCCATTTCGATTTTTCCCTCGAACGCAATCAGAATGTTTCGAATGCTGCTGGAATGCCGTAAGAATATTTAGAATGCAGTCAGAATACACTTCGAATGCCGTTCGATATTTCTCCTCTTCGAATGCACCTTGAACGCTTTGAGCATGAGCAAAACATTCGGGTCGGCCACAAGAATGGGCTTGAATGTTTGGAATGCACTCAGAATGCAGTCAGAATTTTAGAATGCACTTCAAATATCCCGGAACATACGAAGAATTTTCATTCCGACAGCATTCTGGCTCATTCGAGGCATGTTCGGGACATTCGGGCAGGATTTGAAGTGGCTTGCCATTTCGATTTTTCCCTCGAACGTGATCAGAATGTTTCGAATGCTGCTGGAATGCCGTAAGAATATTTAGAATGCAGTCAGAATACACTTCGAATGCCGTTCGATATTTCTCCTCTTCGAAGGCACCTTGAACGCTTTGAGCATGAGCAAAACATTCGGGCCGGCCACAAGAATGGGCTTGAATGTTCGGAATTCACTTTGAATATCCCGGAATATACAAAGAATTTTCATTCCAACAGCATCCCGGCTCATTCGAGGCATGTTCGGGACATTCGGGCAGGATTTGAAGTGGCTTGCCATTTCGATTTTTCCCTCGAACGCAATCAGAATGTTTCGAATGCTGCTGGAATGCCGTAAGAATATTTAGAATGCAGTCAGAATACACTTCGAATGCCGTTCGATATTTCTCCTCTTCGAATGCACCTTGAACGCTTTGAGCATGAGCAAAACATTCGGGTCGGCCACAAGAATGGGCTCGAATGTTTGGAATGCTCTTCGAATATCCCGGAATATACGAAGAATTTTCATTCCGACAGCATCCCGGCTCATTCGAGGCATGTTTGGGACATTCGGGCAGGATTTGAAGTGGCTTGCCATTTCAATTTTTCCCTCGAACGCGATCAGAATGTTTCGAATGCTGCTGGAATGCCATAAGAATATTTAGAATGCAGTCAGAATACACTTCGAATGCCGTTCGATATTTCTCCTCTTTGAACGCACCTCGAACGCTTTGAGCATGAGCAAAACATTCGGGTCGGCCACAAGAATGGGCTCGAATGTTTGGAATGCTCTTCGAATATCCCGGAATATACGAAGAATTTTCATTCCGACAGCATTCCAGCTCTAGTGTGACTACCCTATAAAGTTTTGAATAACTCTTGAGGTGGATGTGATGTCACATGAAACGACGCAATTATGCAATATGTGTCCAATGACGTCATCTGGTGACTTCTTGGGCATGCATCAGCTACTTTCCCCTGAAAATAGTTAGCAACACTAGTGTGGAACAGCCTATTTGTTTACGTACAGTATCTCACACACACACACACACACACACAAAATATTTTCAGCTCAAGCTGTGAACACATTTTAAACCCTAAACCAACAGAAACAGCCGCTGATCATTAACCTGTTAAAGAATCACGTGCGCTCGTGTTCACATCCCAAAAGTGGCGCATGATCTATTTGTTGATTTTTTTTTTTGGAACATCCCATAATATTAAAAGAAATCATGAGTCGTTAGTGTTTCCAGGTTTCCATCCCAACAAATCTGCACATTACATCATAACAGAAAAGGAAATCCGACTTGCACGCGCGCCTGCAGAATAACTAAATGCGCAATAAACAGCGTGGACTGAAAGGCTGGAGGGAAAATGCCCCGCAGGAGAGATCAGTACAGACCGGAGGAGCCAGTGCAACTACAAAGTGCATCCTACCTTACAGAAGAAATCAGTGAGCAGCTGAAACCGCGGTGTTCGGACCCGAGTGAATCCGGAGGTTGGGTTTAAACGCAGCTCGCGCCGACCCGGAGATTTCTG
This sequence comes from Neoarius graeffei, assembly GCF_027579695.1. Lineage (NCBI taxonomy): Eukaryota > Metazoa > Chordata > Actinopteri > Siluriformes > Ariidae > Neoarius > Neoarius graeffei. Next base: position 20,878,255 of record NC_083570.1, read on the forward strand.
CTGTTTCCTAAACCTGTGAAATGTGAAGTGGAGTCGCTGCACCATCTAGTGTCCAATTTAACAATCACCTACGGAGCCCCATGATCTTTTTTTTATCTTCTGCACACAAGATAACGTGTTTCCACGAGACAAAAAGAAAGGATCACCATTCAGGACAATTATCTCGTGTGCACAAGACTTGTTTTTTATCTTTTGGGCACATGACATGACAGTCATCTTGTTAACACAAGATAAAAAAGAACCACCTTTTGGAACAATTATCTCGTGTGCACAAGATAATAACTTGTTTTTTTATCTTTTGTGTACAAGTTATTATCTTACATGACAGTCATCTTGTGCACACAAGATAATAACTTGTTCCCGCAAGATAATTAACTTGTGAAAACATGATAAAAAAGAATCACCTTTTGGGACAATTATCTCGTGTGAACAAGACTTGTTTTTTATTTTTTGGGCACATGACATGACAGTCATCTTGTTAACACAAGACAAAAAAGAACCACCTTTTGGAACAATTATCTCGTGTGCACAAGATAATAACTTGTTTTTTTATCTTTTGTGTACAAGTTATTATCTTACATGACAGTCATCTTGTGCACACAAGATAATAACTTGTTCCCGCAAGATAATTAACTTGTGAAAACATGATAAAAAAGAATCACCTTTTGGGACAATTATCTCGTGTGAACAAGACTTGTTTTTTATCTTTTGGGCACATGATATGACAGTCATTTTGTGCACACAAGATAATAACTTGTTCCCGCAAGATAATTAACTTGCAAAAACATGATAAAAAAGAACCACCTTTTGGGACAATTATCTCATGTGCACAAGACTTGTTTTTTATCTTTTGGGCACATGATATGACAGTCATTTTGTGCACACAAGATAATAACTTGTTCCCGCAAGATAATTAACTTGCAAAAACATGATAAAAAAGAACCACCTTTTGGGACAATTATCTCATGTGCACAAGACTTGTTTTTTATCTTTTGGGCACATGACATGACAGTCATCTTGTGCACACAAGATAATAACTTGTTCCTGCAAGATATTTAACTTTTGCACACAAGATAAAAAAGAATCACCTTATCTCGTGCACACAAGATAATAACTTGTTCCTGCAACATAATTAACTTGCGCATACATGATTAGAAAAGAATCACCTTTTGGGACAGTTATCTGGTGTACACAAGATAATAACTTGTGCAAAAGGAGCGCCTAAAGTCCTGAAATGTGTTTTTTTAAAATGTTGAAGTAATCCCTCATTCCTACAGGACAATTAACTTGCACACACGATAAAAAACAATCACCTTTTATGACAATTATCTTGTGTGCACAAGATAATAACTTGTTCCCGCAAGATAATTAACTTGCGAAAACATGATAAAAAAGAACCACCTTTTGGGACAATTATCTCATGTGCACGAAACTTGTTTTTTATCTTTTGGGCACATGACATGACAGTCATCTTGTGCACACAAGATAATAACTTGTTCCCGCAAGATAATTAACTTGCGAATACATGATAAAAAAGAATCATCTTTTGAGACAGTTATCTTGTGTGCACAAGACTTGTTTTTTATCTTTTGGGCACATGACATGACAGTCATCTTGTCCACACAAGATAATAACTTGTTCCCGCAAGATATTTAACTTGTGCACACAAGATAAAAAAGAATCACCTTTTGGGACAATTATCTCATGCACACTAGATAATAACTTGTTCCCGCAACATAATTAACTTGTGCATACATGATAAAAAAGAATCACCTTTTGGGACCATTATCTCGTGTGCACAAGATAATAACTTGTGCAAAAGGAGAGCCTAAAATCCTGAATGGTGTGTTTTAATGTTGGGTGAGCAAGCAAGCAATCCCTCATTCCTACAGGACAATTAACTTGCACACACAAGATAAAAAAACAATCGCCTTTTGGGACAATTATCTCGTGTGCACAAGACTTGTTTTTTATCTTTTGGGCACATGACATGACATTCATCTTGTACACACAAGATAATAACTTGTTCCTGCAAGATATTTAACTTGTGCACATACATGATAAAAAATAATCACCTTTTCGGACAATTATCTTGTGTGCACAAGATAATAACTTGTGCATAAGGAGCGCCTAAAGTCCTGAATGGTGTGTTTCAATGTTGTGTGAGCAAGCAAGCAATCCCTCATTCCCACAGGACAATTAACTTGCACACACAAGATAAAAAAAAGAATCACCCTTTGGGATAATTATCTAGTGTGCACAAGATAATAACTTGTTCCCACAAGATAATTAACTTGTGCATAAGGAGCCCCTAAAGCCATGAATGGTAATTTTTTATCTTTTGTGCACAAGTTTTTATCTTTCATGGCAGTCATTTTGTGCACACAAGATAATTAACTTGTTCATACAAGATAAAAAAGAATCACCTTTCAGGATAATTATCTTGTGTGCGCAAGATAATAACTTGTTTTTTTATCTTTTGTGTACAAGTTGTTATCTTTCATGACAGTCATCTTGTGCACACAAGATAATAACTTGTTCCCGCAAGATAATTAACTTTTGCATACAAGATAACAAAGAATCACATTTTGGGACAATTATCTCGTGTGCACAAGATAATAACTTGTGCAGAAGGAGCGCCTAAAGTCCTGAAAGGTGTGTTTTAATGTTGTGTGAACAAACAATCCCTCATTCCCACAGGAAAATTAACTTGCGCACACAAGATAAAAAAAACTATCACCTTTTTGGACAATTATCTCATCTGCGCAAGATAATAACTTGTTTTTTATCTTTTGTGCACAAGTTATTATCTTTCATGACAATCATCTTGTGCACACAAGATAATAACTTGTTCCTGCAAGATAATTAATGTGCGTATTCAAGATAAAAAAGAATCACCTTTTGGGACAATTATTTCATGTGCACAAGATAATAACTTGTGTATAAGGAGCGCCTAAAGTCCTGAAAGGTGTGTTTTAATGTTGCGTGAACAAACAATTCCTCGTTCCCACAGGAAAATTAACTTGCACACACAAGATAAAAAAAAGAATCAAATTTTGGGACAATTATCTCGTGTGCACAAGATAATAACTTGTGCATAAGGAGCGCCTAAATTCCTGAAAGGTGTGTTTTAAGGTTGTGTGAGTAAGCAAGCAATCCCTCGTTCCCCTAGGACAATTAACTTGCACACACAAGATAAAAAAGAATCACCCTTTGGGACAATTATTTTGTGTGCACAAGATAATAACTTGTTTTTTATCTTTTATGCACAAGTTATTATCTTTCCTGACAGTCATCTTGTGCACACAAGATAATAACTTGTTTCTGCAAGATAACTAACTTGCGCATACAAGATAAAAACGAATCACCTTTTGGGCCAATTATTTCATGTGCACAAGATAATAACTTGGTATAAGGAGTGCCTCAAAACCTGAAACATGATTTTTTTTGTTGTTGTGTGCACAAGTAATCACTTGTTCCACAAGATAATTAACTTGTGCGTACAAGATAAAAAAAGAATCACCTTCTGGGACAATTATCTCATGTGCACAAGATAATAACTTGTTCCCACAAGATAATTAACTTGTGCATAAGGAGCCCCAAAAGCCACGAATGGTAATTTTTTATCTTTTGTGCACAAGTTATTATCTTTCATGGCAGTCATTTTGTGCACACAAGATAATTAACTTGTTCATACTAGATAAAAAATAATCACTTTTCAGGATAATTATCTTGTGTGCACAAGATAATAACTTGTTCCCACAAGATAATTAACTCGTGCATAAGGAGTCCCTAAAGCCCTGAATGGTAATTTTGTATCTTTTGCGCACAAGTTATTATCTTTCATGACCGTCATCTTGTGCACCCAAGATAATAACTTGTTTCGGCAAGATAATTAACTTGTGCATACAAGATAAAAACGAATCACCTTTTGGGCCAATTATTTTGTGTGCACAAGATAATAACTTGGCATAAGGAGTGACTAAAAACCTGAAACGTGATTTTTTTTTTTGTTGTGTGCACAAGTAATCACTTGTTCCACAAGATAATTAACTTGTGCACACAATTAAAAAAAAAATCACCTTTCCGGACAATTATCTCATGTGCACAAGATGATAACTTGTTCTGACAAGATAATTAACTTCCACACACAAGATAAAAAGAATGTTGTTCCCACAAGACAAATAACTTGTGCATAATGAGTGCCAAAAGTCCTGAAAGGTGTTTTTTAAAAATGTTTTTTGAACAAGTAATCACTCGTTCCCACAGGACAATTATCTTGTGCACACAAGATAAAAAGTTTTGCTCCCACAAGACAAATAACTTGTGCGTAAGGAGTCCCTAAAGCCCTGAAAGGTAATTTTTTTTATCTTTGCGTACAAGTTATTATCTTGTGGGAACAGGATGAAAATCACCTTTCATGACCGTTATCTTGTGCACACAAGACAATAACTTGTTCCCACAAGATAAAAAAAGAATCACCTTTTGGGACAAGTATCTCATGTGTACAAGATAATTACTTGCTCCTACAAGATAATTAACTTGTGCAGAACTTGTTCTGATAAGATGCTCAACTTGTGCACACAAGATAAAAAGAATATTGCTCCCATATGACAAATAGCTTGTGCATAAGAAGCCCCTTATGTCCTGAAAGGTGTTTTTGTTTTCATGTATTGTGAACAAGTAATCCCTCATTCCCACAGGACAATTATCTTGTGCACACGAGTTAAAAAAATAAATAAATCACCTTTTGGGTCAATTATCTTGAGTGCACAAGATAATCAACTTGTGTGCAGAAGATTAAAATATACAGTGGTATGCAAAAGTTTGGGCACCCCTTGTCAAAATTGCTGTTACTGTGAACAGTTAAGCAAGTTGAAGATGAAATGATCTCCAAAAGGCATAAAGTTACAGATGACTCATTCCCTTTATATTTTAAGCAAAAACAATTTTTTATTTTCATCTTTTACATTTTCAAAATGACAAAAAAGGAAAAGGGCCCGAAGCAAAAGTTTGGGCACCCTGCATGGTTAGTACCTAGTAACACCCCCTTTGGCAAGTATCACAGCTTGTAAACACTTTTTGTAGCCAGCTAATAATCTTTCAGTTCTTACCTGGGGGATTTTCACACATTCGTCCTTGCAAAAGGCTTCCAGTTCTACAAGTTTCTTGGGCTGTCTTGCATGCACTGCTCTTTTGAGATCTATCCACAGATTTTCAATGATGTTTAGGTCAGGGGACTGTGAGGGCCATGGCAAAACCTTCAGCTTGTGCCTCTTGAGGTATTCCATTGTAGATTTTGAGGTGTGTTTTGGATCATTGTCTTATTGTAGGACCCATCCTCTTTTTAATTTCAACTTTTTTACAAATGGTGTGATGTTTGCTTCCAGAATTTGCTGGTATTTATTTGAATCCATGCTTCCCTCGACCAATGAAATGTGCCTTGTGCCACTGGCTGTAACACAACCCCAAAGCGTGATCGATCCACACCCATGCTTCAGAGTTGGAGAGGTGTTCTTTTCCTGGAATTTGGCACCCTTTTTTCTCCAAACATACCTTTGCACATTGTGGTCAAAAAGTACTATTTTGATTTCATCAGTCCACAGGACTTGTTTCCAAAATGCATCAGGCTTATTTAGATGTTCATTTGCAAACTTCAGATGCTGAATTTTGTGGCTAGGATGCAGGAAAGGTTTTCTTCTGATGACTCTTCCATGAAGGTCATATTTGTTCAGGTGTCACTGCATAGTAGAATAGTGCACCACCACTCCAGGGTCTGCTAAATCTTTTTGAAGGTCTTTTGCAGTCAAACAGGGGGTTTTATTTGCCTTTCTAGCAATCCAACGAGCAGTTCTTTCAGAAAGTTTTCTTCATCTTCCAGACCTCACCTTGATCTCCACTGTTTCTGTTAACTGCCATTTCTTAATAACATTACAATCTGAGAAAACAGCTACCTGAAAACACTTTGCTACGTTCTTGTAGCCTTCTCCTGCTTTGTGAGCATCAATTATTTTATTATTCAGAATGCGAGGGAGTTGCTTAGAGGAGCACATGGCTGTTGATTTTAGGGACCAGTTTGAGGAGTCAGAGAATTTATACAGCTTTGAAATCTGCATCATCTGACCTTTCCTAACGAAGAATTTGAACAAGCCACAGCTCAATAAGCTAATTAAGGTCTGGAACCTTGGTAAAAGTTACCTGAGAACTCAAATGTATTGGGGTGCCCAAACTTTCGTATGGTGTTCCTTTCCTTTTTTCACTCTCCAATTGTACAAAACAAAAATAATACACAAATCTTGCAAAAAATGCTGAAAAGAAATGTCTCGTCTTTACCTTTATAACTTTTGGTGATCAGTTCATCTTCTGCTCACTTAACTATTCACAGTAACAGACATTTTCAGTAAGGGTGCCCAAACTTTTGCATTCCCACAAGACAAATAACTTATACATAAGGAGCCCCTAAAGCCCTGAAAGGTATTTTTTAATCTTTTGTGCACAAGTTGTTATCTTGTGTGTTATCTTGTGGGAACACGTTAAAAAAAGAATCACCTTTCATGACAGTTATCTTGTGTGCACAAGATAATAACTTGTTTCCATAAGATAATTAATTTGTGTGTATGAGATAAAAAATAATCACTTTTTGGGACAACTATCTCATGCAAACAACATAATAAATTATTGTCACAAGATAATTGTGTGCAGGGCGGCACGGTGGTGTAGTGGTTAGCACTGTTGCCTCACAGCAAGAAGGTCCGGGTTCGAGCCCCGTGGCCGGCGAGGGCCCTTCTGTGCGGAGTTTGCATGTTCTCCCTGTGCCCGCGTGGGTTTCCTCCGGGTGCTCCGGTTTCCCCCACAGTCCAAAGACATGCAGGTTAGGTTAACTGGTGACTCTAAATTGACCATAGGTGTGAATGTGAGTGTGAATGGTTGTCTGTGTCTATGTGTCAGCCCTGTGATGACCTGGCGACTTGTCCAGGGTGTACCCCGCCTTTCGCCCATAGTCAGCTGGGATAGGCTCCAGCTTGCCTGCAACCCTGTAGAACAGGATAAAGCGGCTAGAGATAATGAGATGAGATGAGATAATTGTGTGCACAAGATTAAAAATATATTGTTCCCACAAGACAAATAACTTGTCCATAAGGAGCCTTATGGAGCCCCTGCAACTATAAAGCAGAATTTGCCCTCATTTTATCTCAAGAGATCGCTGCAGCGGCACTTTAGTCCTTTATTCTGTCCAGCTCTCTCCACTTTACTCAAACACATCAGCTACCAAAGCTTCAACAGTATTTCTCTTATGATCTCATAGATCACTAACCAGCTAATGGCTCAATAGCAAACTAGAACCAGAATACATAAATATACAAATATATTTCAATGTTAACATATTTAACATGTTTCAAGGAGTTTTCCTTTAACTACCTTAGACATGAAGCATTGCATACATTTCAGAGATGATCATACATCTGTCCCATGTGACTATGTGAGTAATATGGTCAGAGCGTAAGGCTTTGGGCTAGTGATCAAAAGTTCAGATCACAGCACCACCAAGATGCTACTGTTGAGCCCACGAGTGCTCGGTTATATAACAGAAGTAACAGAAGCTTAGGATCCAACGCTGGAGTTCAACACGGCACCATCCTACACAAATGCAAAAAATATCATGTGAATGTAAATGACTCATTGGAAAAAAAATCACATTTGAAAGATGTAATAGCGGAGCTCCCCATACACAAAGCACATGGAGTGGAGCCCCATAGTTAAGAGAACACACTGACCTGATTTTTGATGGCTTGACTGTACAACGTCTGTAAGTACAAACGTGTGCCACCACAGGGAACCTGATCATAAGTGCAAGGCAACATATCTCATATACACTTGACCACCGAACAACGAAGTATGTATCTTTATTCACATAAGATAGATGGGTTTTTATCCAGTGCTTATTTTTAATTAGCTTTAAAAACAAACAAACATGGGATGATTTACTAACACATTTTACGGAAAATATTCACGACAGTTTCATGTAAAACTAGTTAAAACAGTTTTATTAGTCCACTAGCTTGTTGGACAGTTGACAGTTTCGGTCATGTAAGGGTGATAGACGTAAGTGCAGGAAGAGTTTTACTGAAAGCATGCTAGCAAACAAATCCAAAGTGTAGCCAAAGGCAGAGCCAAAAAACAGGCACAGACAGGATATCAGAGGTCATACAATACTCACAGTCCAGAAACACAAACAGGGTCAAAACCAGAAAAGCAATACAAAATACAAGGCTTGGTAATGTCAGACACAGGATACAGAGTGTACACTTTGCAAAGTCTATGTGTTACTGAGGGTTCTTATATGTATGCGCTGTGATTGCACTCTAATCAGGAACAGGTGCATGGTAATTAGTCCTAATGGCCCTGCATGAGTGCGCCTGTGTGGACATGACCAGTGTAACCAGACAATTGTTTGACATATCAAGTTTGATATTGGATAGTAATTATACAGTAATGATGTAAAGTGAAAACGCTGGTTCACCGCTGTCCACCAGGCATCCAGCAGAGTTACACCATAATAAATGTCATGGTGTTGTTTCTGTCACATGACATGCGGTGTCAAAGAAAGGAATAAGTATGTTTTCGTAACTGCGATGCACATCTCATTATTGGTATCACTGTGACAAGACAATGCAGCAATTTATTGACATGAAATACACACTACACAATTCGATGGTTCGTTTATGGTTCTATAATATTATTATTACTATTAGAATCAAGTTGATTTTGTGCCCTTGCAAATATTTTGCTCATACACTCATCCGGAGCTCTGCTTGTAGGCAGTGCCAAAATATCTATATTATTTAAAATGTCTGAAAACTACATATAAAATGAACATGTGAGCATAAAAAGGCACATCTGGATAAGGAAACTAGGAAACACAGCACCCATAGCACTTCTGCAATATCCTATTTCATTATATTTTCTGAAAGTAATTCCAATATCAATAAAATGCAACAGTTTTCATGTTGTACAATTATTAGGTCACCTGTAACAGTAGCTGATGCTGTTGTAGTAGCTGTTCTCAAATCAAATCCATTTAATTCTTGAGTTGAGTTGATGTTGAAAGTTGAAACATTTGTCCAGGTGGTGGCATTGTAGTTTAAAAAACTATCTCTCTCTCTCTCTCTCTCTCTCTCTCTCTCTTTTTTTTTCTCCAGTTATAGAAACAGCACCCCTTGCACATGTTGAGATTTCCTTTTTCCTAACTGTTAATACTATACTATTGCAATGAAAGCCTAACCCCGCATGACACTACTAATGATATATTTTATTTGATTGCACCAGCACGCTCATCTAAATTTGGTTGATGATTCCAAAAGCAAATTCCAAGGCTGTAATATCAATTCAAAGCATCGTGCACAAAGAGCGTGTAATTACTCGAGCAGAAAATAAGTATGCACAGCTGTCAAGAGCTTCACACTAGACTACCTGTGGAAGGTTACATAGATAACTGTTCAGTTTCCTCACTCAGATCATCTAGAGGGAAAAAAATCAGTTGCAAAAATTCACACATGAAGGTATATGAATGTGACAGCTTCCACTCGGTGCTTACAAGTGTATTGATGTGAGGTTTATTCTAAGCAGAAATAAACTGCCACTCCAACAAGAAACTCACTAACTATAGTACTTACAGTATGAGATTGGAAAGTGCCACTGATTGGCCTTCAGCCACCCCTGAAACATCACACCAGATATTTGTAATCGATGAGAAAGTCCGTCATTCCTTCTCACTTTTATCCAGTTTGACCTAATAGGCCACAGGAGAAAGTAAACATCTTGTCTCGTACAAATAAATTAGGCTTTGGGGTGGTTGTCTAAAGTCCTTGCATGGTAAAAGGAGACTTTTCTTCCACATTAAAAAAAAAAGACAGACAAAAATCTTTTTCAAAGCACTATATTTGGCTCTGCATATGACCCTAAAGATAACATACCTACAGGTGGACGTGTCATGGACCACAAGGAGATGTTTCTCTCCTTGTGGTACCAGCAGAATCCAAATTATCAAAGGGAAAATGAACAGAGTCACATACTGGAAAATTCTTGAGAACTGCTGATACTTTCCAGCAGGACAATGATCCGAAACAAAATGCAAAGGAGATTGTGGCAGCGGGGGCGTGGCCAAGCGTCGGTCTGTGACCGGAGGGCGGAGTCAGGGAAGGTAAGTGGCAGAATCACTGCACCTGAGGTTAATTAATGTGTTTGTGTGTCTTCCCCAGTGACCGTGCCCTATTTAAGGAGAGAGAGCGAGAGTAGAGGGAGCTCTCTCCCCAACTAGACGACTGGAGTGTGTGCGTGCGTGTGTGGCTGAGAGAGTGAAAGTACGCTGAAAAGTGAAAATAAAAGAGTTTTGTGAACTCAGTTCTGGCCTGCCGTCCTTCTGTGCTCCACCCACCCATCCGAACTACTACAGTGGTGCCAAAACCCGGGACTTGGAGCGCAGAAGCAGAACAGCCCCATGGAGTCCTCCCCTTTCGCCGACCTGGTCCACGCCCTCGCCATGGCCCAGCAAAGCCAGCACGAGGCGCTAGTCGCCCTCCAGAAGGAGCAGGAACAGTGGTTCGAGGGCCTGGTGTTGGCTCAGCAGGAAGAGCAACAGGCGTTCCGGCACCTCCTCGCGTCAGCGGGGTCCACCACCGCGGGCCCGTCCCCCATCACCCTGATGAAGATGGGCCCACAGGACGACTCTGAGGCCTTCCTCACGTTCTTTGAGCAGGTAGCAGAGACCTTGGGGTGGCCGGTGGAACAGCGCGCGGTGTGCCTCCTCCCCCTGCTAATGGGAGAGGCGCAGCTGGCCACGCTACAGCTCCCCGCCGACCGCCGGCTGGCCTACGCGGACCTTCACCGGGCTGTCCTCCAGCATGTGGGGCGCACCCCTGAGCAACAACGGCAGCGCTTCCACGCTTTGTGCTTGGAGGAAGTCGGCCGGCCGTTCGCGTTTGGCCAGCAACTCCGGGACGCCTGCGAGCAGTGGTTGAGGGCTGACAACCGTGACGCCGAGGGGATCATCGACCAGGTGGTACTGGAGCAGTTCATCCTACCAGCCAGAGCTGCAGAGTGGATCCAGTGCCACTGCCCGGCATCGCTGGATCAGGCAATCGAGCTGGCAGAGGACCATTTTGCGGCTGTCCCAATGGCAGGACAGCAGACAACCTCTTCTCCCCTCTCTCTCTCTCTCCCTCTCCTCCTGTGTCTCATCCTTGCCCCATTCCCCCACCGCGGAGGCGGGGGCCGGCCCCACCCCAGCTGGCCCACTGCACCCGCGGTGCCCTCCCGTTTCTCCCTTCTGTGTCTGTCTCTCCCCCCCCCCTCAGGTGAGTGAGCCCTAGAGAACCAGTGCGGAGAGGAAGCCCGGGCCGGTTTCCTGGTGCTGCGGGGAGCCGGGCCACCTCCAACAGCAGTGCTCAGTAATGGAGGTGGGCACAGTGGTTCGGATCCTCGATGCACCAGGAGCCGCCCTCGATCGGGCCGGAGCATATCGCATACCAGTGAGTATCCAAGGGGATACACATCAGGCGTTGGTGGATTCTGGTTGTAATCAGACATCAATCCACCAAAACCTGGTGCAAGATGAGGCATTGGGGGGAGCACAATTGGTGAAGGTGTTGTGTGTGCACGGGGATGTTCACAACTACCCTTTAGTGTCGGTCCACATTTTTTTTCGAGGGGAAAAATTTATAGTGAAGGCGGCGGTTAATCCTCGCCTTACCCACTCGATAATTTTGGGGACGGATTGGCCAGGATTTGGGGAATTAATGAGTCATCTAGTGAAGAGTGGGTCCTGCTGTAGTTTAATAAGGGGAGGTCCTGGTGTAGCGTTGGTGGGAGCAGCTGTCACAGAGCCGTCTACATCATCTCCGCGTCAGAGTGAGGAGCCGCTGGCTCATCCTCTCTCTACTGGGGAATCCCTAGCGGATTTTCCATTAGAGCAGTCGTGAGATGAGACTCTGTGGCATGCATTTGACCAAGTGAGAGTAATCAATGGTCAAATGCTCCAGCCAAACGCCACCCCGTCCTTCCCTTACTTCGTAATTATGAAGGATAGATTATACCAAGTGACGCAGGACACTCAAACTAAAGAGCAAGTCACACAGCTTTTGATTCCGAAGAGCCGCCGGGAACTGGTATTCCAGGCGGCTCACTTTAATCCCATGGCTGGACACTTAGGGCAGGATAAAACACTATCCCGAATAATGGCCCGGTTCTATTGGCCAGGGATTCGCGGCGATGTCTGTAGGTGGTGTACGGCGTGCTGCGAATGCCAGTTAAGAAATCCAGCGGCCATTCCAAAAGCGCCTTTGTGCCCTCTCCCATTAATCGAGACCCCATTCGAAAGAATTGGGATGGATCTCGTCGGGCCATTAGATGGGTCAACACGAGGGTAACGCTTTATATTAGTTCTGGTGGACTATGCAACACGATACCCGGAAGCGGTGCCTCTTCGCAATATCTCAGCACGCAGTATTGTGGAAGCGCTCTTCCGCGTTATCTCCCGAGTTGGAATCCCGAAAGAGATTCTGACTGACCAAGGCACCTCGTTTATGTCACGTACACTAAATTAACTGTATGGGTTGTTGGGCATTAAGCCGATCCACACCAGCGTGTATCACCCACAAACGGACGGTTTAGTTGAACGGTTCAATCGCACCCTCAAGAATATAATTGAAAAATTCATAAGTGAGGACGCAAGTAATTGGGATAAGTGGCTCGAACCCTTGTTGTTTTCAGTGCGAAAGGTCCCCCAAGCCTCCACGGGGTTCTCCCCATTTGAATTGTTATATGGGCGTAAGCTGCGCGGCATTCTAGATGTGCTGCGGGAAAATTGGGAGGAGGGACCTTCACCAAGTAAAAATGAAATCCAATACGTTATTGACCTGTGCGCAAAACTCCACACACTCACCCACCTAACCCAGGAGAATTTGCAGCAGGCCCAAGAACGACAAACCCACCTGTACAACAAGGGTACGAGCCTCAGGGAGTTCACACCGGGAGATAAAGTACTCGTACTGTTGCCCACATCGAGCTCCAAATTAGTCGCCAAGTGGCAAGGACCCTTTGAGGTCACACGGCGAGTCAGGGACGTTGACTATGTGGTGAGGCCAACGGACAGGGGTGGGGCGCTACAGGTTTACCACCTCAATCTGCTCAAACTCTGGAACGAGGAGGTCCCCGTGGCATTGGTGTTGGTGGTTCCAGAGAAGGCGGAGCTGGGGCCAGAGGTTCAAAAGGGAACATTGGCATCACGTACCTCTCCGGTCCCCTGTGGAGACCATCTCTCCCCGACACAACTCGCGGAGGTTGCCCAGTTGCAGACCAAGTTTTCGGATGTGTTCTCGCCCCTGCCCGGCCGCACCGACCTCATAGAGCACCACATTGAGATGCCCCCGGGGGTGGTAGTGCGTAGCCGCCCTTACAGGCTACCCGAACACAAGAAAAAAGTGGTTCGGGAAGAACTCGAGGCCATGCTCGAAATGGGCATTGTTGAGGAGTCCCACAGTGACTGGAGCAGCCCGGTGGTCTTGGTACCCAAGGCCGATGGGTCGGTCCGGTTCTGTGTAGACTATAGGAAAGTCAATGCGGTGTCTAAATTCGACACGTACCCAATGCCTCGTATTGATGAGTTGCTCGATCAACTAGGCACCCGCTACGTTTCAGCAGCTGATGGACAGGGTCCTCTGCCCCCACGCCACCTATGCGGCTGCCTACCTTGACGACATCATTATCTATAGTAATGACTGGCCGAGGCACCTCCAATATCTGAGGGCCGTCCTTAGGTCGCTGAGGCGAGCGTGTCTCACAGCCAACCCGAAGAAGTGTGCAATTGGGCGGGTGGAAGTACGGTATCTGGGCTTCCACTTGGGCAACGGGCAGGTGCATCCCCAAATTAACAAGACAGCGGCAATTGCGGCCTGCCCGAGGCCCAAGACCAAAAAGGGGGTGAGACAGTTCCTGGGGCTGGCTGGCTATTATCGTAGGTTTATACCTAATTATTCGGATGTCACCAGCCCGCTGACTGATCTGACTAAAAAGGGGGCACCAGATCCGGTCCAGTGGACGGAGCAATGCCAGCGGGCTTTTTCTGAGGTAAAGGCTGCACTGTGTGGGGGGCCACTTTTACACTCCCCTGACTTTTCTCTCCCCTTTATGTTACAGACGGATGCGTCGGACAGAGGGCTGGGGGCTGTTTTGTCCCAGGAGGTGGAGGGGGAGGATCACCCAGTGTTGTATATCAGTAGGAAGCTGTCGGTGTGTGAGGGGCGCTACAGCACCATTGAAAAGGAGTGCCTTTCGATCAAGTGGGCAGTCCTCGCTTTCCGTTACTACCTGCTGGGATGCCCTTTCACCCTCTGTTCGGACCACGCGCCCCTCCAGTGGCTCCACCGCATGAAGGATGCCAATGCGCGGATCACCCGTTGGTATCTGGCACTCCAACCCTTGAACGTCAAGGTGATCCACAGGCCGGGGGCGCAGATGGTTGTGGCGGACTTCCTCTCCCGTCAAGGGGGGGGAGTCGGCTGCAGGCCGGGGGTATGTGGCAATGGGGGCGTGGCCAAGCGTCGGTCTGTGACCGGGACGGCAGAGTCAGGGAAGGTAAGTGGCAGAATCACTGCACCTGAGGTTAATTAATGTGTTTGTGTGTCTTCCCCAGTGACCGCGCCCTATTTAAGGAGAGAGAGCGAGAGCAGGAGTTCTCTCCCCAACCAGACGACTGGAGTGTGTGTGTGCGCGTGTGTGGCTGAGAGAGTGAAAGTACGCTGAAAAGTGAAAATAAAAGAGTTTTGTGAACTCAGTTCTGGCCTGCCATCCTTCTGTGCTCCACCCACCCATCCGAACTGCTACAGAGATGCTCACTTGTTTCCACAGGAAAAAAATAAAGGTGTTGGAATGGCCGAGTCAGTTGCCACACTGAAACCTTCTTCATACAGGAAGCATCTTGAAGCTGTCATTGCAATCAAAGGCTTCTCCACCAAGTATTATCTTAGTATAATACATTTTAGTTAGTATGTTCAATACTGGGCGGCACAGTGGTGTAGTGGTTAGCGCTGTCGCCTCACAGCAAGAAGGTCCGGGTTTGAGCCCCATGGCTGGCGAGGGCCTTTCTGTGCAGAGTTTGCATGTTCTCCCCGTGTCCGTGTGGGTTTCCTCCGGGTGCTCCAGTTTCCCCCACAGTCCAAAGACATGCAGGTTAGGTTAACTGGTGACTCTAAATTGACCGTAGGTGTGAATGTGAGTGTGAATGGTTGTCTGTGTCTATGTGTCAGCCCTGTGATGACCTGGCGACTTGTCCAGGGTGTACCCCGCCTTTCGCCCGTAGTCAGCTGGGATAGGCTCCAGCTTGCCTGCGACCCTGTGGAACAGGATAAAGTGGCTAGAGATAACGAGAATGAGATGAGATGAGACTGTTCAATACTTTTTTCCTGTATCGTTCCACTTTATTGCACATAACTTTTCATGGATGGGAATATTATGATTTCTTTTGATGTGAAGTTGTATTCCATTAACACGAATGTCGGCTTAAAAGTTCATGTGAATAGCTGCACTGGAAATATGTTTCATAGAAAAATAGTTGATGTGTTGGATACTTATTTCCCTCACTGTATGTACATGCATTTCCAAGTGAAAGACTGCTTTCCCTATCTGTGCAAGGCATTGTGAGATAAAATTTGAAACAGGAGAGAACAATGGAGGATGCAAATGTAACTGGAAAGACCGATAACAGAAAGTGAGAAGAAAAGATGTTATGTTGCGAAGGAAAGGAAACTCAGGACCAAACCAATAAATATTGGCAGTCAGCGAGCACCTCGGTGTGATCAGCTGGTCGTTTAGCAACAGAATGATGTAACTGTCAGTGCATGGTCAAGGTAAACCTGTAGATGGCAGTAATGCAACACTGGATACCAGCTGCCGTAAAACCCAGAAGATGAAGAAGACGAAGGTAAGCGTGTGCATCCGCACACGGACTTCCTCTGTCTGCTTGACTGCAAGAAGTGAGTGATTTCATGCACATTATTTGCTAGGGAATCCCCTCAAGTTAAATAACTTCCCAGCCACAGAATGGCCTGGTTTTTTTTTAGATATTACAGAAATAAACATATATCACACTGACCAAATTTCAAAGGGAACGAAATTTCACCGATTTTGTGAAATCGAAAGGCTGTCTAGTTTTAAATATCACCAGGGACATAAACTGACAAAGTGTCATGTCCATGTGGGTTTCCTCTGGGTTCTCTGGTTTCCTTCCAAAAAAAAGGACACAATGTAATGTCTCCAAAAGTGAAACAACCATGGATCTAGCGCCCCCGATGGGTGGTGGTATAATCTATAGCACCACCTATCCTCATTAGATTAGATTAGATTAGATTAGATTAGATTAGATTAGATTAGATTAGATTAGATAAAACTTTATTGATCCCTTTGGGAGGGTTCCCTCAGGGAAATTAAGATTCCAGCAGCATCATTACAGATAAACAGAGAAAAGAAATAGAGAAAACTTATAGATAAATTAAAATAAATTAAGTATTTACATATACAAATATAAAAGAATAAGATATGGGGAAGAGAGGAAGGGGAGAAGAAGTGGGGTTAGGGTAAGTGTGTGTGTGTGTGTGGCGGGTAAGCAGGAAAGATATTGCACTTTATATTGCACATTATATTGCACATTGTCCGGTATTGCTTATTGTTAGGCTAGGCTACTGCTCCTTCCCATCCTCTGTCCTCCTGTTACCCCTCCTCCCCCCCAGAGAGGAGTTGTACAGTCTGATGGCATGAGGGACAAAGGAGTTTTTGAGTCTGTTCGTCCTGCACTTGGGAAGGAGCATTCTGTCACTGAACAGGCTCCTCTGGTTGCTGATGACGGTGTGCAGAGGGTGACTGGCATCGTCCATGATGTTCAATAGTTTGTCCATAGGCCTCTTCTCTGCCACCGTCACCAGAGAGTCCAGCTTCATGCCAACCACAGAGCTGGCCCGCCTGATCAGTTTGTCCAGCCTGGATGTGTCCTTCTTGGATGTGCTGCCCCCCAGCACACCACAGCGTAAAACAGGACACTGGTGACCACAGACTAATAAAACATCCACAGGAGTTTCCTGCAGATGTTAAAAGACCACAGCCTCCTAAGGAAGTATAGCCTGCTCTGTCCCTTCCTGTATAAGTGATTGGTGTTGCAAGTCCAGTCCAGCTTGCTGTCCAGCCACAGCCCAAGGTACTTGTAGGAATCCACAGCCTCCACCTCATCTCCCTTGATCAGAACTGGTCGTGACCTTGGTCTGGACCTCCCAAAGTCAATGACCAGCTCCTTGGTCTTCGAGGTGTTGAGCTGCAGATGGTTCTTGTTGCACCACACAGCAAAGTCCCTCACCAGGCTCCTATACTCCTCCTCTCTGTCATCACTGATACACCCAACAATGGCTGTGTCATCGGCAAACTTCTGAATGTGACACAGCTCCGAGTTGTAGCAGAAGTCCGCGGTGCACAGGGTGAAGAGAAGAGGGGCCAGCACCGTGCCCTGGGGTGCTCCAGTGCTGCTAATTACAGTGTCAGACGTGATGTCCTTCAGCCTGACGTACTGCGGCCTGTCATTGAGGTAGCTGGAGATCCAGGTGACCAGGCAGGGGTCCACTCGCATCCTGTTCAGTTTGTCCTGAAGCAGTAGGGGCTGGATGGTGTTGAAGGCACTCGAGAAGTCCAAGAAGAGGATCCTCACTGTGCCATTTCCCTTATCCAGTTGCGAGCGGGCTCGGTGTAGCAGGTAGAGGATGGCGTCTTCCACATCAACACCTGCCCGGTACGCAAACGGCAGACAGTCCTGGGCATGTTGTACCTGGGGTCTGAGGAGGCTGAGGAAGAGCCGCTCCAACGTCTTCATCAGATGTGAAGTGAGTGCCACCAGTCGGAAGTCGTTCAGCTCGCTGGGCCGATTCTTTTTGGGAACTGGAACGATACATGATGTCTTCCAGAGGGTTGGCACTCTCCCCAGCTGCAGGCTAAGGTTGAAGATGCATTGGAGTGGTTCACCCAGTTCAGCAGCGCAGGTCTTCAGTAGTCGTGGACACACCTTGTCCGGGCCTGCTGCTTTCCTGGGGTGAAGCTTCCTCAGTTGACCTCTGAGATGGTCTGCAGTAATGCATAGAGGAGTCTGTGTTGAGGTGGGGGAGGAGGGGGAGGAGGGGGCTGCTGTGATGACTGGGGGGAGGTGTGTTGAAGGAAGAAGGAGAGATGGCTGCAGTGAGGGAGACGGTGGGTGGGGACGTGGGCTGGTTGAACCGATTGAAGAAGTCATTCAACTTGTTCGCCCTCTCCACTGTCCCCTCAACAACTCTGGTCTTTGAATTGTGGCCTGTGATGGTTTTCACACCTTCCCAGACCTCCCTCATGCTGTTCTCCTTCAGCTTCTGCTCCACCTTTCTCCTGTAGCTGTCCTTAGCTTCCCTTATGCAGCGTTTCACCTCCTGCTGTGCTGCTTTCATCGCCTCCCTATCCCTGCTCCTGAAGGTGGCCTTCTTCCTGTTGAGGACAGCTTTGACTTCCTGTGTTACCCATGGCTTGTTATTAGGGTAACACTGTACAGTCTTAGCGGGGAGACTATGTCTGCACAGAAGTTGAGGTTATCTGTCAGACAGTGTGTCAGCCCCTCTATGTCCTCACAGTGTGGGCTAAGCAGCACATCCCAGTCCGTGATGTCATAGCAGTCTCTGAAGGCATCTTCCATTTCAGGGGACCACCTCCTGATGGAGCTAGTTGTTGCAGGCTGCCTTTGAACCAGGGCGGTGTACTTCAGCTGTAGAAGAACCAGGTTGTGGTCAGACTTCCCTAGTGGGGGGAGGGGTGTGACTCTGTATGCATCCCTCACATTAGCATACAGCAAGTCAATTGTCCTGTTGTTCCTTGTTGGACAATCCACAGCCTGGTAAAAAGCAGCCAAAGTAGAGTCCAAAGTAGCATGATTAAAGTCCCCAGAAATGATGATAAATGCCTCAGGGTGCTGTGTCTGCAGCCTTGCTGTGACAGAGTGAATCTTCTCACATGCAGCGGCTGTGTCTGGCCTCGGAGGGATGCAAACACAGATGGTGATCACGTGACTGAACTTCCTCGGCAGATAATATGGCCGCAGGCTAACAGCTAGCAGCTCCAAGTCCGGGCAACATAAAACTGTCTTTACGGAGATATGTCCCGGGTTACACCAGTGGTTGTTAACATAAATGAGTCCCCCACCTTTGCTTTTCCCGCATGTGTTAGTGTCTCTGTCGGCTCTCACAGCAGTGAATCCCCACAGGTCCACGTTAGCATCTGGTACAAAGTGTGTTAGCCATGTCTCTGTAAAGATAAATAAGCTGCTCTCCCGATAAATCTGCTGGTTGTTCAGAGCGGAAAGCTTGTCGACTTTATTCGGCAGCGAGTTCACATTCCCCATGATAACGGAGGGAATGAATGGTTTGTAGCACCACCGGTTGTCCACTAGCCTTATGTATTTCAATAACAAAAGAGTTTGTTTTCTATGTAATTTTTTCATCCAAATTGTCTTATCTTGAATTACAGTGTCTAATTGAAAAGTGAATTTTCTCAATGCTGATATCTGCACATTTCCTCCCAGAAATTAGTTTTGAAATCATTATTCTACTACTGTATATCATAAGAAGGTGTGGATACACTTTGGAATTAAATGATTGACAGCCTTGGTGACATGCCGGACATTGATATAGATCGAAGGGGCCAGGCTACCAAATGAGAGGGTACCTGACTTTGATTCTTGTATCTACTGCACAGATTCTGGATCTAAATTTGACACAACACTGGAGGAATTTTGGCTTCATTTCCATAGAATGGAATGAAACATGCCATTTGTAGGTATCATGCCGCCATCTTGTGTCAGAACTACAATTCCCAGGCAACTTCCGTGTGACCTACGTCACACGTGGGCGGGATCATCTACGCCAGTCTGCCATGCACGCATAAATCCAAGCGGAAGCTCCACCATCTTTGTCTCTCTCGTCTGGCTTCCGCTGAATCTGGACGTATAAAGAGGCGCTCTCCACCCCAAAAAGACGTCTTCTTTCTTGCAAGATCCATCACTTAGCGCGATTTTCTTTCTTACCCTTGGCAAAGGTGAACTCTAGAGTCGCGCGATCTTTAAACTCAACCCGAGTTACAACCGGTTTACTTGCATTAGAAGTGACGTCACGACTGCAGCCCAGGCAGTCAAAAGTTAAGAAGCGATTGAATCCTTTTTAACTCAAAAGCGCTGTGCATCTTATTCTGATCAGAGACTTTTCCTCACGAACGCTGAGGTTCGGACCAAGAATCCTCTGCTTTCCACGGGAACCACCCAAGTGCTCCGCTGGACCAGAAAGTTTTCTATGCCTCCATCACGAGCGGCTCACGTGCTCCCACGGCGAGGCCTGAAGCTACACCGGCGAATAGTTCTTCATATCTTGCTAAAGGCAGGATTAAGTAAGATTTTGGCATTTGGGCATAATTAGGATAGTCTTAGGAATTTGCTTTATTTGAAATAGTGTGAATTTAAACCCAGGTTTATCTGTTACACTGTTAGACACGCAGCGTGTTGATTTTTGTTCTATGTTCTCTCAATTGTTTTTTTAATAGATAGGCTGTGCATGCTTTTCTTTACTACTAACATACAGTTCTCTTATTATACATCTTGATCTCAAGATTTCAGTGGACTCAGTATGGTTATGAGCTAGTGGGTTAGCTACAGCTTCCCTTTTGTCTGCTTAGCAACACAAAGCTAATCAAGGCCTACCATGTGCTCAGCAGGCCATCAGGCCTGATAAACCACACCTCAGCTAGAAATCTACAAGCTAGCTTTTAGTTAGCTACGGCTAATACCCTTGTCTTTAGCAACACGTGCTCAGTAGGCCTCACCAGGCCTAACAAACACACTTTAGCTAGGCCATAGGGCCTTTAGCAAACTCACACTAGCAACACAAGGCTAAGCACAGAGCTAATCCTTTGTTCTGTTTAGATAACATTCTTTTGTTTAGCTACCAACAAGCTAGGCCTCCACCACGTGTAGTTAGCTACACGAGGCTAAACACATGGTCAAGTCCTACACACACACACACACACACACACACACACACACCTCACTGCTTGTATATATTGATTTATTATTTTTCTTTTTATCTTTGTATAATAAATTCATTTATTAAACAAACTGTGTTTATTTGTGTGAACAACAATATATACATGAAGTCCCCAATCTCCCTCGAATTCAAAAGGGTGCATATAAAAGTTATGTAATGTGGTAAGTGATTGTAATAATTTGGAAATATACCATAATTTAGCTGTTTGGTAATTTATTATTAAGCACCAGGATTAATGGTATGATTCACTAAATGATTCATTGAACGATTCACCAAATGATTCACTAAACGATTCATTGAACGATTCACTAAATGATTCACTGAGACTGATTCTATGGTATGATTCAATTCAAACGAGTCAAAGTAAATGATTCAATGGGATTGATTCATTTTAATTATTAACCTTCAAAATTTAATGAGACTGATTTAACGAGATTGATCACTTAATTTCAATAATTAACTGATTGCACCCACACATTCATGGTTTTTAGTCACTGGCTAAGTTTAATTACCCTTAGATCTGAATGGGTTGATGAAATTTATGAATGATTAAAGCATAAAAATAAGACTGCAGTTGTAAAGCTTATCCATCCATCCATTATCCATAACCACTTATCTCATACAGGGTCTTGGGTAAGCTGGAGCCTATCCCAGCTAACTATGGGCGAGAGGAGGGGTACACCCTGGACAAGTCACCAGATCATCGCAGGGCTGACACATAGAGACAAACAACCATTCACACTCACATTCACACCTACGGTCAATTTAGAGCCTCCAATCAGCCTAACCTGCATGTCTTTGGACGGTGGGGGAAACCGGAGCACCCGGAGGAAACCCACGCAGACATGAGGAGAACATGCAAACTCCACACAGAAAGGCCCCTGTTCTGCCCTCTGATTTTAATGGCAGTTGTTAATTAATGGTTGATATGGTTGTCCTTTTGTCTGAGGGACAATAGGAAATGGACTGTCTTACATGTTTATGGTTGTTTCTCATTTTCTGTGTTTTAGTGGTACAATTGTATTGTACCAGGTGGGGAGTGTTCTGCCCTCTGATTTTAATGGCAGTTGTTAATTAATACGTTTTGTGGACTGCAGTGCCCCCTATTGGTAAATTGACCACAGAAGTAGCAGAGCAGGAAATGTGCCTCAGTAGTAAGGACACATCAGGGGCATCCAAAGGACTTTGAGTTTCTGCAACTATTTGTTTCAATGTTGTTGCATTGGGCACTATTTGTCCATAAGTATTTGTTTTATTGATATTTTCTTGTTAAATCCATAATTTGTTTGCTACATAGTTGTTTTACCTTAAAGTGGATTTAATTGATGATTAGCATGTTAACTAGCCTGCCTTGCTATGTGATGCAGCAATTTTTTTAAGACTAGTGTTTGTTCTGTGCTTGTTTCTGTTTTACAAAAAATAATAAATTGATGGATCCTTAAGATTCTCTAGAGAAGTTCCATCTGGTGATTTATTGAGGGACATCAAATGTAAGTTGACTAGCTTTGAAAATGGACACTTATTGCGAGGGCAGTATAGCAAAAGGACAACAGCACAGTGAGCACAACTGAATGAGATAAGACAATGTGCAGCAACAATCAGTCAACGGTCAGCCAAACAGTATCAGCAAGCTCCTCAGTAAAAGGATGAGGAAGTGGAAAAATCAGCAAGAGGCTAAGCAAATTACTGATGCCCATCCACAGTCAGTGTATTCTCGGTCATCAAAGCAGTCAAGTCGAGTGTCCTCATCTAGTTCTTCAATGTTAAAATCTCATGCTAAAGCAGAGGCTGCCCATGCTCAGCTTTCTTACACAGAGAAAGAGGCCAGCATCATAAAGCAGAAAGCCGACCTTGAAGCAAAGCTTCATATTCTGCAAAGTCAAAGAACTGTTGCTGCTGCTACAGCTGAAGCTGCTGCCTATGAGGAAACTGATGAATCTAATAGGAGCGAATTCAGTCTCGGCTTATCAGAGTTACCTATTACTTCAGCCCAGTGCACCTCTGATTATGTCCAGCAACATTCAGAGGCACACTTAAGGGAAATATCGTTTGAGGCTAATCCTCCAAGCGGCTACAAGATGGTGCATGAGCAAAGTGCAATGACCAGAAATGAACCAGCCACTCAAGGCAATGACAAAAACAGAGATGCTGATGAAAGACAAGCTAATATCAAACAAGAACAACAAAGACAGGAATTACAAGATAAAGGGTACTCCTCAGGATCTACAGGACAGTCATTCTACCCTCTACGGGAGCATTCATCTGAGCCACAGGGGGTACAAGACATAACAAAATATTTAATTTGTCAGGAAATGTTGAGCACAGGTTTCTTCAAATTTGATGACAGCCCTGAGAACTATTGGTCATGGAAGGCATCATTTCAAAGTGCTACCAAGGATCTCAACCTTTCAGCCTGAGAGGAATTAGATTTGATAACAAAATGGCTTGATTCAGAGTCTTCAGAGCAAGCAAAGAGAATTCACTCTATGCATGTATTCAACCCTGCAGCAGCTCTCTACCTAGTCTGGCAAGGACTAGAAGAATTTTATGGGTCACCAGAAGTAGTTGAACACGCACTGCTAAAAAAGGTTGAATCTTTTCCTAAACTCACTAACAAAGATAATGTCAAGCTATGAGAGTTGGGGGACATTTTTCAGGTGATAGATTGCTCAAAAGAAGGTGGATATCTACCAGGCTTGTCTTATTTGGACACAGCTTGTGGGGTAAATCCCATCGTGGACAAGTTACCGTACAGCTTACAGGAGAAATGGATTGCTGTGGGAGCCAAATATAAGGAGGATTATAGAGTTGCATTTCCACCTTTCGGGTTCTTTGCCAGCTTTGTGAGATAACAGGCAAAAGTAAGAAATGACCCCAGTTTCACCTTTACATCCCCTAGCAACCAGAGCTCAAAAACTGAGAAATACACAAAAAGTGGCAACAGAGCTTCTGTTAATGTACACAAAACTGATGTTCCACAGGAGTCCTCAACCATCCAGAGTGACTCTTTTGAGAAGAGGATAGAAAGTCTAGACAAACAATGCCCCATACATAAAAAGCCATATCCACTCAAAAAATGTAGGAACTTCAGAGCTAAGCCTGTGGAGGAGAGAACGTTATTCCTGAAGAAGAATTGCATTTGTTTCAGGTGTTGTGGGTCAACTCGGCATGTGGCAAAAGACTGCAAAGAGCCAATTAAGTGTATGGAGTGTGGCAGTGAAAAACACATTTCAGCACTACATCCTAGTCCTCCTTCCACTAAACAAGAAACCAGCAAAGCTAAAAAACATGATGGCGGGGAGGTGAGTGACAATGCAGTCACTCCAGTCACATCCAAATGCACAGGATTCGGTAATGCAGACAATCAATGCTCATGCTCTAAAATCATCCTGGTGAAAGTGTATCCTACCGGAAAGAGGGAGGAAGCAAAGAAAATGTATGCCCTGCTTGATGAGCAGAGTAATAAGTCACCTGCCAAATCTGAGTTTTTTCATCTTTTCAACATCACAACCTCAGCAGAATCATACATGCTGAAAACCTGATCTGGAGTAACCACAACTAGGGGCAGAAGAGCAGCAAACTTCATGATCGAATCTCAGGATGGCAAAATATGACTTCCCCTCCCAAACTTAATTGAATGTGACATGATTCCCAATGACCGGAGAGAGAGTCTATCTCCTGAGATGGAATCTCTGAATGGCACATCAGCACCCATACTTAAACCAAATTGCAGACAAGATTCCACCTGTGGATCCAAATGCTTACATCCTCTTGCTCTTGGGTCGAGATATACTGCAACTGCACAAGGTGAGGGAGCAAATTAATGGACCTAACAGTGCTCCTTACGCGCAGCAGCTTGACCTTGGGTGGGTCATTGTGGGCAAAACCTGCCTGGGGACAACACACAA
This sequence comes from Neoarius graeffei, assembly GCF_027579695.1. Taxonomy (NCBI): domain Eukaryota; kingdom Metazoa; phylum Chordata; class Actinopteri; order Siluriformes; family Ariidae; genus Neoarius; species Neoarius graeffei. Next base: position 20,903,303 of record NC_083570.1, read on the forward strand.
GCCAGCAAGTGTTAATGTGCTGAAAACCCTTGTGCTCAGTAATGGTTGTACATTGTTCCTCCGCCCACGCCCAAACAAAATCCTGGTGAAGGAGAATCTCAATCACATATTTTCTCATCTCAGCTGCTCTCCAGCTTTGTGTACTAAGGAAGACCACCTTCTGGGGAACACAGACAAGCTGGGATCTGCAGTTTTTGAGAAGATTAAGGATGATGACAAGCCAGCACTTTCAGTTGATGATCAAGCTTTTCTTGACATAATGGAGAGAGAAGTTTATCAAGATGAGGGAAATAGCTGGGTGGCACCATTACCATTTTGCTCCCCCAGACAGCGACTTCCAAGTAATAGAGACCAAGCACTGAAGTGTCTTTTTTCTCTTAGGAAAACATTGGACAGAAAACCTGACATAAAGCGGCAGTACATTGACTTCATGCAGAAAATGCTTGAAAATGACCATGCAGAGCCTGCTCCTCCATTGGAGCAACATAAAGAACACTGGTACTTACCATCATTTGGTGTATACCACCCCCAAAAACCTGATCAGTTGCGAGTGGTGTTTGATTTGAGTGCCGAATATGACAGAGTGTCTTTAAACAAAGTGCTTCTCAGTGGACCTGATTTAAATAACACCCTTCTGAGGGTTCTCCTACATTTCAGAAAATAGTCTGTAGCATGCACAGCTGATGTACAGCAAATGTTTTACTGTTTTGTGGTACAAGAAGACCACAAAGACTACCTCAGATTCCTTTGGCATGAAGATGACAACCTCAGCAAGAACATGAGTGACTACAGAATGAAAGTTCACGTGTTTGGAAATAGTCCCTCACCAGCTGTTGCTATCTATTGCCTGAGGTGAGCTGCATCTGGAGGCGAGCTGCATCTGAAGGTGAGAGAGAACACGGGTTTGATGCCAAGCAGTTTGTAGTGAGACATTTTTATGTTGATGACAGACTTGCATCTGCACCTACCCATGAAGAAGCTATTGACATCTTGACAAGAACCCAAAAGATGCTGGCAGAGTCTAACCTGACATTACACAAGATAGCATCCAACAGCCACAAAGTCATGGAGGCTTTTCCGGCTGATGAACATGCCAAGGATTTCAAACATTTGGACCTGAGACTGGATTATCTCCCCCTACAGCACAGCTTGGGAGTCCTGTGGAACCTGGAAACAGACAGTTTCACCTTCCAAATTTCCAAAGAGGAAAAGCCATACACTCAGAGAGGTATTTTAACTACTGTCAACAGCTTGTACGATCCTTTAGGGTTGTAGCACCTGTAACAATGCAAGGAAAAGTTTTACTCTGTGAACTTTCAGCTGAGCAAAATGACTGGGATGGACCACTCCCCTCTGAAAAGGAGGAAGAATGGAATAGGTGGAAAGACTCTTTAAAGGATATCCAACATCTTCAAATAGCAAAATGCTATGTTCCATTTTCACCATCCAGTGCCCAGAGAAGAGAGCTGTGCATCTTTTCAGATGCATCCACAATGGCAATTGGAGCTGTTGCTTACCTAAGCGCCATTAACAGTGAAGGTCAGTGCCATGTAAGATTTATCATGGGCAAATCCAAACTAGCACCATGACCTGCTCACACTGTCCCACAACTGGAGTTATGTGCAGCTGTTCTGGCTGTGGAACTGTATGACCTACTAAGGGACGAGATTGACATTGACATATATGCTGTCAAATTCTTCACTGACAGCAAGATAGTCCTTGGGTACATACATAACAGCACCAGAAGGTTTTACACATATGTTGCCAACAGAGTAACTTGCATCTGCAAATCTACATGTCTTGAGCAATGGCATTACATCTCTACAGAGAGCAACCCAGCAGATCTCGCAACAAGGCCTGTTCACGCTTCCCAACTTCAACACACAAACTGGCTTTCTGGACCACCATTCTTAACACAATCCAACCCAGAGCCAACACAGCCAGACATCTTTTCTCTGATAGATCCTGAAGCAGATGTCGAGATATGACCTGATGCCATGTCTATGATCACCAAAACCTCAGAAGCCCAGTTAAAGTCACATTGTTTTGAGAGATTTTCTCACTGGATGACCCTGCGTCGTACCATAGCAACACTAATTCGTGTTGCATCATTCAAGAAAACCTCTAGTCCAAGCAAACGCAGCTGATGGAGTTGTTACAGAGAGCCAAGCACCATAGGTGAACTCCTAAGAGCAAGAACTGTGATTATTCTCACTGTGCAGCATGTATTTTTCAAGGAAGAATACAAATGTTTTGATATGAAGCATGCATTACCAAAACAAAGTCCACTCACAAAACTTAACCCCATCATTGACGAAGATGGACTGCTCAGGGTCGGAGGCCGCCTGACACCTGCAACTTTCGCAAAGGAAGAAAAACACCCACTGATCATCCCCTGTACTCACCACATTACATCTCTCTTGGTGAGATATTACCTTGAGAAAGTAGCACACCAGGGCCCTCATATCACAGAAGGAGCAATCAGAATGGTAGGATTACTGGTAGCAAACACCTGGTCTTGTCTGTTATCAACAAAATTGTTATCTGTCGCAGGCTCAGAGGAACACTACAACTCCAAAAGATGGCAGACTTGCCAGCTGACAGGCTCTCACCAGTGCCACCTTTCCCCAGTGTGGGTCTTGATGTCTTTGGTCCGTGGACTGTGATGACATGTCGCACAAGGGGAGGCAGTGCAGACACCAAACGGTGGGCAGTACTTTTCACATGCATGTCAACAAGAGCTGTGCACATTGAGCTAGTTTAATCCATGTCCACATCCAGCTTCATTAATGCATTGAGGAGATTTTTCTCTATTCATGGACCTGCAAAACTTCTTCACTCAGACAGGGGCACTAATTTTATTGGTGCCTGTAAAGAGTTGGGCATTGATCACAGTGATGCTGCACTGAACAGCTACCTTCAGGAAAAAGCCTGCATGTGGCAATTTAATCCCCCACATTCTTCACACATGGGGGGGGTGGCTGGGAAAGACTCATTGGTGTTGCAAGGCAGATCCTGGATGCAATGCTCACTCAGTCTGCACATACACGACTTACACATGAAGTACTGAGTACCTTGATGGCCAAGGTGATGGCAATAATGAATGCGAGACTGCAAGTGCCATTATCTACAGATCCAGACATGCCAGCTGTCATCGCACCAGCCATGATTTTGACTCAGAAGACAAGTGCTCCATCAGCACCTTCTGACAATTTTGACCCAGCAGAGCTACACACAAAGCAATGGAAACACGTTCAGTGTCTGGCTGACACTTTTTGGAAGAGGTGGAGGAGGGAATACCTTGCCACTCTTCAGAGTTGAAAAAAATGGACACAGGACAAGCCCAACATCAAAGTTGGAGGTGTTGTTTTGCTCAAGGATGACCAAGCTCACAGGAATAATTGGCCTGTGGGACTGGTTATGAAGACATTCCTCAGCACTGACAATAAGGTTTGCAAGAAGTAAGAACAGCAAAAGAAGGGACTGTGAAAGTGCTTCTGAGACCAGTCTCAGATATGGTTGTCCTTTTGTCTGAGGGACAATAGGAAATGGACTGTCTTACATGTTTATGGTTGTTTCTCATTTTCTGTGTTTTAGTGGTACAATTGTATTGTACCAGGTGGGGAGTGTTCTGCAGAGTGGGTTCGCAAGGCAGAAGTAAGAACAGCAAAAGAAGGGACTGTGAAAGTGCTTCTGAGACCAATCTCAGATATGGTTGTCCTTTTGTCTGAGGGACAATAGGAAATGGACTGTCTTACATGTTTATGATTGTTTCTCATTTTCTGTGTTTTAGTGGTACAATTGTATTGTACCAGGTGGGGAGTGTTCTGCCCTCTGATTTTAATGGCAGTTGTTAATTAATACGTTTTGTGGACTGCAGTGCCCCCTATTGGTAAATTGACCACAGAAGTAGCAGAGCAGGAAATGTGCCTCAGTAGTAAGGACACATCAGGGGCATCCAAAGGACTTTGAGTTTCTGCAACTATTTGTTTCAACGTTGTTGCCTTGGACACTATTTGTCCATAAGTGTTTTATTGATGTTTTCTTGTTAAATCCATAATTTGTTTGCTACATAGTTGTTTTACCTTAAAGTGGATTTAATTGATGATTAGCATGTTAGCTAGCCTGCCTTGCTATGTAATGCAGCACTTTTTTTAAGACTAGTGTTTGATCTGTGCTTGTTTCAGTTTTACAAAAAAAAACAATAAATTGATGGATCCTTAAGATTCTCAAGAGAAGTTACATCTGGTGATTTATTGAGGGACATCAAATGTAAGCTAACTGTCTAGCTTTGAAGACGGACACGCATTGCGAGGGCAGTATAGCCCCCATCAGCCACTGGGCTTAAACCCAGGACCTTCTTGCCATGAGGCAACAGTGCTAACCACTACACCACCATGCCACCCAGAATTCCTATTCAGGGACTTGGAATGGTCTCCTCAACTCCAAGTTCCTCTGAGTTCAGCAAGTGACATCAAATCAACATGGTTGCTCATCACATCAGCGGTAAACAAAGCAGCATCCATCCATTCATTATCTGTAACTGATTATCCTGTGTAGGGTCACAGGCAAGCTGGAGCCTATCCCAGCTGACTATGGGCGAGGAGCGGAGTACACCCTGGACAAGTCACCAGGTCATCGCAGGGCTGACACATAGAGACAAACAACCACTCACACTCATATTCACACCTATGGTCAATTTAGAGCCACCAGTTAGCCTAACCTGCATGTCTTTGGACTGTGGGGGAAACCGGAGCACCCGGAGGAAACCCACATGGACATGGGGAGAACATGCAAACTCCACACAGGTCACTGGGCGCGAACCCAGAACCTTCTTACTGTGAGGCGACAGTGCTAACCACTACACCACCGTGCCACGCAAAGCATCTTACCTTTAAATGAGCTACACTGTGCATATACAAATTTTTACTTCAGATCAATCAACATAATGTATTGGCATATTCACTTGTTAAATCTGTAACACTGACTATACAGCTGTATTTGCTGTTTTGAGAAGGAAAATATACAGTTGTGGTCAGAAGTTTACATCCAGTGACATGAATGTCATCTTGGATATGAATGTCATGGCAATATTTGGGCTTTCAGTAATTTCTTTGAATTATTCTTTTTCTGCGGCAGAATGATTGTACAGCATACATCTTTAATAAAAAAATCCACTAGAATTTGGTGCACAAGTTTTAATTTTCTTTGGGCTTTCTGAAATCAACACAGGGTCAAAATTATACATACAGGGTCAAAAATTTACATACGCTCACTTAGATTATTAATTCAGAGGTGCTGAAACTTCCAAAATGTCTCTTATCTTGCCAAAGCCAAGGTCTCTTAACTTCCTGTTAGTGATCATGATTGACTACAGCTGGTAGCTTCTCTGTGCCTTCATAAAAAGGGTTTGTTTCCAGCACTCATTGGATTGACTAACACGCAGTAAAATGGGAAAGTCCAAGGAGCTCAATGCAGATCAGAGAGAGAGGATTGCAGATATACACAACTCTGAAATGTCTCTTGGAGCCGTTTCTAAACAACTGCAAATTCCAAGATCAGTTCAAACATCCATCCATCCATCCATCCATCCATTATTTGTAGCCACTTATCCTGTCCTACAGTGTCACAGGCAAGCTGGAGCCCATCCCAGCTGACTATGGGCGAGAGGCGGGGGTACACCCTGGACAAGTCACCAGGGCTGACACATAGACACAGACAACCATTCACGCTCACATTCACACAGACCCGGCGGCAGAAGTGGTCTAGTAGCTGAGCATTACACTGGCTGGGGGTGGGCACGCATCGGCGAACCCAGTTTTACTAGGGGGGTCCGGGGGCATGCTCCCCTGGAAGAAATTTTAAAAAAAAACACTCTAAAATGGTGTATTTTGAGCTCTTCAGACACCCTGTTCTGCTGCTATATATTGTCTGTCACTGAGCGCATTTGCAGGGAATATTCCGTTTCATACGGAATATTGGCAGTACTCCGTTTGCGCACGAGTCATGTTGTAAACTCGTTCCGAATACCCAACACTGAATGCGCAAACGGATGATTGTGATCAATGTTGACAGCAAATTAAGATTGATATTTACAATTAAGAGTGCGCAACAGAAGATTACATCACACTCATCCTCGCTGCACAAAACCTAACTGCAGTAACTGAATCCCTTCTAAGTGAAACCATGCGCATTAAAAGTTTTATGTCTCAAATCTAGTTTTGTGAAGCATGACAACATTAATCTTTAATACAGATGTGTTTTGTAGGTTAACTGAAATGTCAAAACCAGTTTCTTACCTCCAGTGCTTAGTTTGCAAATCAAACGCCAAGTGCATGACAGCGCAGGGCTGACGAGATGGGCGCAGGCCGAAACGTTAAGAAAACAGTGTGTCATATATACACATTTTAAATTAAGGACTTTTTCTTTAATATTATGCCCTTTAAAAAAAAAAAGCGTTTAATTGTAGTAGCCTGCGACTTATTTATTTATTTTAAATATTGTGTTAAGCTGTTGGCCCTAGCCTATGACAGGGCGGGCGGGCCCACGCTAGGGCGGGCCCAAGTGACTAAATGGGTGGGCCCGGCCCCCAAAGGCCCGCCCATCGCGCTGGGCCCACATTCACACCTATGGTCAATTTAAAGCCACCAATTAGCCTAACCTGCATGCCTTTGGACTGTGAGGGAAACCGGAGCACCTGGAGGAAACCCACATGGACACAGGGAGAGCATGCAAACTCCACACAGAAAGGCCCTCGCCGGCCGCGAACCCAGGACCTTCTTGCTGTGAGGCGACAGTGCTAACCACTACACCACCGTACCGCCCTCAGTTCAAACAATTGTATCCAAATTATTGTGAGGTGTAGTCACTTTGCCAAGCCACTTTGCTTCAAGAAAACCCAAACTGTTACCCTCAGCTGAAAGGAAATTGGTTTGGATGGTCAGGAACAACCTGGGCACCACCATGGCACAGCCCTGCCATGAACTGGAAGCTGATGGATCACTGTCTACAGTTCAGATCACCATGGACTAAGAGGCTGCTATCCAAGAAATAAACCCCTGCTCCAAAATTGACACCTTCAAGCTAAAAGTTTGAAGCTGACCACATGGATAAAGAAAAAGTTTTCTGGAGGATAGCTGTATGGTCAGATGAGACAAAGATTGAATTGTTTGGGGGGCGTCGTGGCTCAGGTGGCTAAGGCGCCATACCATAAATCCGGGGACCCGGGTTCGATTCCGACCCGAGGTCATTTCCCGATCCCTCCCTGTCTCTCTCTCCAGCTCATTTCCTGTCCTGTCTCTACACTGTCCTATCCAATAAAGGTGAAAAAAGTCCAAAAAAAAAAAAAAGATTGAGTTGTTTGGCCACAATGACCACCATGTACAGAAGGACACTGTACCAGCTGGTGGTGGTGGTAGGATCATCATGCTCTGGGGCTGTTTTGCTGCCAGTGGAACTGGTTCATTGCACAAAGTGGATGGAATAATGAAGAAGGAGGACTACCTCAGAATTCTTCAGCATAAACCATCAGAAACTTGAACACGACTTGGGACTTACAACAGGACAATGAACCCAAACATGCATCAGAGCTGGTTGTGGAGGATAAAGTAGGCTAACATTAAGCTTAAAATAAGTCCTGACTTCAACCCTATTGAAAATATATGGACAGTGTATATTTTTGACCTTGTATGTACAATTTTGACCCTGTGTTGTGTTCAGAAAACCCAAAGAAAATTAAAACTTGTGCACCAAATTCTCATGTTTTTTTAATTAAAGATGTATGCTGTACATTCTGCCACAGAAAAAGAATAGTTCAAAGAAATTACTGAAAGCCCAAATATTGCCATGACATTCAAATCCAAGATGATCTTCATGTCACTGTATGTAAACTTCTGACCACAACTGTACATCACTCATGCAGGGCTGCCAACTTTTCGAAATTCCTTGGAGTGAGATTTTTTTTTGGGGGGGGGGTTGACGGCAAAATTTTTCCGCACACCATGCAGTAAGTGGGAATTTTGTATTCAGTTTGATATTCACTTGTCCCCCTGCATTCTGCTGTTTTGTTTGTGGGTCGTCCAGCTGGAGATGGACAATGGGGGGGAGGGGGGGTTTTGAGATTTTGGATTTAGTAGATGTTCCTGCATTCTGGTGGATTTTTGGAGTGGCCTGCTGTGCCATACCTACATTCTTACACACCCTGACTTGCCAGGCCTTCAGCCTGGGGCCAACAAAAGCACCAAGTTTTGGCTTAAAAGCCCCCACACTAGAAAAATACAGATGACTGCCAATGTTCCTGTAGCCCTATAGACCTGTGTTTCAGATTTAAAGGCAAGTTCATGTTTGAAAATATTTCATCAGCTAAGCCTAAACACCTTCTGAATTGAAACTAAATGTTAAGTTTTTAATAACTGTTGCAAAAAATAAGATTGTCCCTCACTGACTATTCATTATGCATTTAAGGGCTTTCCCCACCACTGGGTTCAGCAAAATATTGGCATGGGGAAAAATACCAACAGCAAAAGAGCAAATAAAATGCTTAAACAGTAAGCAAAATGTGCATGTGCTACAAGAAACATTAAAATGATTAAGTTTGAACAGTATTGAAACACAAAAAGCTGAACCTTGGCCATAGGTGGGAATGTGCACACAAAGTTGGGCTTAAAAATTTTGGTCATACTTAAATAAGCTATATTAATATATTTCTTATTAATTTATTTCTTATCTATGTTTCTTATTAGTAATAGAGCATTCGTCAGGGCCTGTTATCTGACAAATATTCTCTACCTGTCTTGCCCTCTTTGAAACCCTGTCTCCTCAGTATATTGTTCTCTGTCTTTTTTTTTAATTATTCACAAGTTCAAGTTCTTTGATATTACAGGTGACCATGCTTTATTCACTTTAACTGAGCAATTACATACATCATACATAATTAAAAATAAATACCCTGTAAATAAACAATAGGTATGGCGGCTAATGGCTCTTCTTGCATTTGTAATATTATCTCTTACTTGCTTTATTTTACAACATTTCCAGTATGGCTTCAAATAAAGTCATAAAGTATGATAACATACAGTAAACAAACTAAAAATGCGCCTTAATAAACGTATGCTAAGGAGGTGCTCTCCCGTGCTGCTTGTTGGGGAAGATAGAGGCTGTGGCACGGCAGTAGGCCTATAATGATTTAGCATGCCTAGTACACAGCTCTCGATATGGCATTAAATATTCTCACAACACTTATAGGCTAAAACGATTAAGAAACTTTATATAAGTTCATAATTACGCCAGCAACACCACACATTGGCGTGCATATGTACAAACCTGTCTGAGACACCCGTCTTCAACTTGGATACCTTCTTCTCTCTCCTCTTCCTCTAAATTGACGGTAGGCAATTATCCAACTTCCGGCGAGTGCAGCATCATTAGATGCGCCACCTTCCATAGGGGAGTGTGTACAGAAGGGAACACCTCTCTGCCTGTTTAGCCGTGCGTAAGGCGTAATTGATCGATCGCAAGTGGTTGGCGCGACGCAATGGGTAGCCTAGATTAGATAGATAAACTAGATTTTTTTCTAGCGTGAGAAATTGGAGGTATGGCGTGTGAAGACAATCAAATGTGTGTGTCTCACGCTCATTGCGTGAGAGTTGGCAGCCCAGACTCATGACAGTTAGTTGGCTAGCTTGTTGCTAACAAAAGACAAACTTTTTTTTCTCTACTTTGTAGCTTGAATCCATGGAGGTTGAAAATTGTGTCATTTGAAGCTATAACTTCTTACTTCTGAGGCATAACGCTGCTTTCATGGTATGTTTTAAGTGGTAATTTAACGTTATTTCCCAAATTGGGACGTAGTGGAAAAAAACAACAACAACAACAACCATGAACGTCTCTATGAAAGTGCATGTAAAGGTCAGATAAAGCTACTTTAACTGCACTTTTACAGTTACAGGCCTGAGTGGCTATTGGTTGTTCTATTATAGTGAACTTTAAACATTCTTGCAAGATTTTAGACTGAAATTGCAGCACAGCAACAACAGCGGACAACAACAAGCAGCTTAGCTGCTCAACAAGCTAGCCAATTAACATTAGTAACAACTCTAATGTTGATGATCATCTTCTCAAAACAGTGATTAGTGTGGTCAGTGTTATAGATTTAACCAAGTACTGTGTCTGTATGTTTGCTGATCTAAAGCCAGTAAAGAAAAAAAAAGAAAAAGAAGCTTTTATTTGTCACATGTTCACTCAGGCACAGCAAAATTCCTCCTCTGCATTTAACCCATCTGAAGCAGCGAACACACACAAGTGAGCAGTGAGCACACACGCATACCCAGAGAAGTGGGCAGTGATGCTACAGTGCTACAGTGCCCAGGAAGCAGTTGGGGGTTAGGTGCCTTGCTCAAGGGCACTTCAGCCATGATACAGAAGGAGGGGAAATGCTGTACATTCACTCAACTCCCCATAGATTTTTCCTGCTGGTCCCTGGAATTGAACCGGTGACCCTTTGGGATCATTAGCTCTCTAACCTTCAGGCTGTGGCTGCCCCCAGTTTATAATACTACTATAAACTAATTTAAATGTACAGAGGGGGCATGTTACACTGTACACAGTGTGTGATGCTGATTTGATGTCATGTGATAAACAGACAAGAAACTTATAGATAGTTGATACCCCAAGTTGACGGGCATTTCTTTTGGATTTTACTGTTTACATGTTGGGAATTCATAGGTCCCAAGTTTCCAACTTCCAAATGCTGGTCCATTTCTGAAGTGATGCTGGAGGCAGAGGCTGCACAGTGACCGATCAATGGCTGCGAAGCTGCCAAGGGGGGAGGGTGCGGGAGGAGGTATCCTCCTCCCGCTGGGGGATCTGGGGGTCTCCCCCATAATTTTTTAAAAATGGCATTGAAATATACAATTTCCAAGCATTTCAGCTTATTTTTTAATGACATTTATATTACTATCAAAACCTGCAAGTGGATTGTGTATTTGCTGACAGTTAATAACAGCACATGTTTAGCATCTTATAGCACCAAGCTGTGTTTATTTTGACAGGACAATGACCTTGACATTTGATAAATCACAAATTAGTTTTAGATCATAATAGACGTTAGGTTCTTAAAGGCCTACACTAGAGTTTAACGTAAGCAAATCTAGATTGTAGAGACATTAAAACACTGGGATATTTCCAACATATGGATCTCGTCACAAACTTTATAAAAATATTAATGGAAATTTAAGTATTAGGCCTAGATCCTCACTGTGCAGAAAGCTTTGCCTGGCTGATCTTTTACAGGTTGTATACACAGCACGGGCGATTGCTCTAAGACAACGAGGGAGGCTCAGCCTCCTCTAAAAATGACAAACATCATGTAGGATGAATTGTGCTAGGCTTATGTTATAGCCGACCTTATAACATTGCTATTTCTGATCCAGAATCATAAAAATATATGTGCTCAACCCACTACAGTGCGAAATCATTCCGTTATAACTTTTCCCCAGCTCGCTTAATGTGTGCGTGAGTTTTTCCCCCTCGTGACAGCGCGATGCAGCCCAGCCTCAGTGGATTGCGAGCTATGTGCTTGTCAATCTCAAAATGCAAGATGATTATTGGACAAATACTGCGAAAATGCCCGCCCACGGAGTCTCACGGACTCATCTCTCTCATCTCATTATCTCTAGCCGCTTTATCCTGTTCTACAGGGTCGCAGGCAAGCTGGAGCCCATCCCAGCTGACTACGGGCGAAAGGCGGGGTACACCCTGGACAAGTCGCCAGGTCATCACAGGGCTGACACATAGACACAGACAACCATTCACACTCACATTCACACCTACGGACAATTTAGAGTCACCAGTTAACCTAACCTGCATGTCTTTGGACTGTGGGGGAAACCGGAGCACCCGGAGGAAACCCACGCGGACACGGGGAGAACATGCAAACTCTGCACAGAAAGGCCCTCGCCGGCCACGGGGCTCGAACCCGGACCTTCTTGCTGTGAGGCGACAGCGCTAACCACTACACCACCGTGCCGCCTGTCTCACGGACTCCCAGCCTCAATGGACTTCAACGGCATTTGGGAGCTATGCACTTTTCAATCTCAAAATGCTCCCCGGTTATTGGACAAATACTGCGAAAACGCCCGCCCACGGACTCCGAGCCTCACATGGGAGGGACATGGCAGTTTCCGCGAGGAGACTGGTGATTGGTGAAAGCGGCCGGATATTTTCTTTGATTGACAGCTCGTTTCAACTATAGACAGGCAGCGGTACAGTGTTGCCAGATTGGGCGGTTTTAAGTGCATTTTGGCGGGTTTTGAACATATTTTGGGCTGGATAACGTCAGCAGTATCTGGCAACATCAGTTCAGTCCCATGCGGATTCACAAGTGCTGTGGTGTATTGTAAGAGATCGGCTTACATTTCGATTTCATTCATTACATACGGTTTCTACCAGCTTTTTTAGTTTGTATATATTTTCATTGTAAATAAAGTGTAAATATAGTGTTGTCAAGTTTGCTATCTTAGTTCCAGAAATGTCGTTTATTTGAGTGACTGAACTTGAACTTGAGGGGGCTAGTCAGCTAGCAAGAAAGCTGCGCACGGATGCCAAGCATTGCTGATTTAATTTTGGCGAAGCCATTTGCCAGTCTTCCTTTCGAGGAAAAAATTAAAATTAAAGAGACCAACACCTCAAACTGACTTGGTGAAAAAGGTAGGGAATAATCCTCGTTCCTTTCAGCTCTCCTGGTACGAGAAAGTGAATTGGCTAACAGCAAGTGACCCACATCAACAACAGTAAATAGGCTACTTTAGTAATATGTCATGGATGGACCAAAAATATAGAATCTATTTAAAATGTTTATGCTGAGGATATTATATTGGAATATATGTTTTTCTGGATATGAATTAAACACCGCTGCAATTTGGAAAACATTTTAAAACAAAAACACAGCCGAGGTCAATTTTTAAACAACATGCCACAATTTTAAAATATAAAATGTTAAAATATCCCCCCCCCCCCCCCCCCCCCCCCAACACCACGATCATGTATATTGGACAGTAGGCTAATGGGCCAAAAGAACCTCTTATTTCACAGTTTGTGACCCTGCCAACAATCAGCCAGATCAGAGGCAAGAGTATGGGCAAAATGTATGTGTTTTTTCTTTTAAAATCTGGAAATATCATAACCGACCAGCCTCCCCTGTTTGAAAGACTACCAGCCGCCACTGATACACAGAAATGCAAAAAACAAACAAACAAACAAACAAAAAAACCCCGCTTTTTACTAAACTTTGTATTAGAATGCACACACTTTCTTTTCTTTGGTGTACTTGTAATTGGACATGATGACACAAATGACTGATCATGCGTGCAAGATACAAGTTACATACAGTAGAGAGCAACCATTATAAAGATTAACTTACATACAGTGTCTTGCAAAAGTATTCATCCCCCTTGGTGTTTGTCCTGTTTTGTTGCATTACAAGATGGAATTAAAATGGATTTTTTGGGGGGGGTTAGCACCATTTGATTTACACAAAATACCTACCACTTTAAAGGTGAAAATTGTCATTTTATTGTGACACAAACAATAATTAAGATAAAAAAAAACCAAACAGAAATCTGGAGTGTGCATAGGTATTCACCCCCTTTCGTATGAAACCCCTAAATAAGAGCTGGCCCAACCTATTCACGTCATAAGTCACATAATTAGTTGATTAAGATCCACCTGTGTGTAATCAAAGTGTCACATGATCTCTGTATAAATCAACCTGTTCTGGAAGGACCCTGACTCTGCAACACTACTAAGCAAGCAACATGAAAACCAAGGAACACTTCAAACAGGTCAGAGACAACATTGTGGAGAAGTATGGATCAGGGTTGGGCTATAAAAAAAATCCCAAACTTTGAATATCCCACAGAGCACCATTAAATCCATTATAGCAAAATGGAAAGAATATGGCACCACTACAAACCTGACAAGAGAAGGCCACCCACCAAAACTCACAGACCGGGCAAGGAGGGCATTAATCAGAGATGCAACAAAGACATGAAAGACAACATTGAAGGAGCTGCAAAGATCCACAGCAGAGATGGGAGTATCTGTCCATAGGACCACTTTAAGCCATACACTCCACAGAGCTGGGCTTTATGGAAGAGTTGACAGAAAAATAAAAAAATTGCTTAAAGAAAAAATAAGAAAACACATTTGGAGTTTGCCCAACAGCATGTGGCAGACTCCCCAAACACATGAAAAAGATTCTCTGGTCAGATGAGACTAAAATTGAACTTTTTGGCCATCATGGGAAATGCCATGTGTGGCGCAAACCCAACACCCTGAGAACACCATCCCTACAGTGAAGCATGGTGGTGGCAGTATCATGCTGTGGGGATATTTTTCATCTGCAGGGACAGGAAAGCTGGTCAGGACTGAAGGAAAGATGGCTGGCACTAAATACAGGGCAATTCTGGAGAAAAACCTGTTTGAGTCAGCCAAGGTTTTGGGGGCCGCACGTGGACACAGAAAATGTAGGACGTGTGCTTCAGTGCTCTGAGGCTATGTGACCTATTTGTAACTTATTTCGGCGGAATATTCGACTGTACAGCTATTTCTATCGTATTATTAACAAGTTTAGAGATCACTCGACTGAGTTATGGCTACTTCACGACAGAAAGATTCGGGGAAATCCAAAAAGAGCCCTTCACAAGTCGGCGAGGCGGATGCTAGCTTGCTACAGGAGATGATGAATGCTATCTGTTAGGACTAGGACTGTTTTGGCCTCTAGAGGCCGCTGTTATTTCCTTTTCATGTCGTGTTTATTTTGGCCTCTAGAGGCCGCCACTGTTCCTGTGTTTTGTGTTTGTGTTAATTGCCTAATTATCTTCACCTGTGTCCTTAATTAGTTTGTCTATTTATACCCCTGAGTTCAGTCCTCTTGTCACGGAGTCTTTGTGCTGTTATGTTTATCTCCAGTTTCCTTTGTACTGTGTTTTTTGATCTTCTTAGCTTTTGAATTTTTGCACTTTGCTTTTCTTTTGGATTATACTCTTTGTTTTTTTTTTTTGTCTTTTGTTTTGCCCTGTATATAGTGTATATAGTTTAAATAAACCTTTTGATTCTTTTTCTACTTCCGCCTCACGCCTCTGCATTTGAGTCATCCCCCTGGTGGCCTAGTGGGGGTTTGCTGGATTATCACACCAACGAACCAGGTTCGAATCCCAGCAAAACCCTAACAGAAAGACTCCGTCATGACCGACTCAGCAGAGGCTGCTTCAACTGTCTACCCGGCCAACCTTCAGGGAATTATGGCAGCTTTGACACGCTTCGGAGCGACCATGGACGCTCATGGACGTACGCTCACCAGCCAACGTGAGGCCCTCGCTCGCCACGAGGAACTGCTTCAGCAAATTGGGAAAACCCTGGCACAGCTGACATCTCTGCCTGCATCTCCTGCTCCTGATCCAGTTCCTGCTCCTGATCCAGCTCCCACTCCTGCTCCAGTGCCTCCTGCAATGCTGCCTTCTTCACCTCGCGAACCCAGCCTTCCTGCACCACAGAGGTATGACGGCAAGCACAGTGAGTGCCGAGAGTTCCTTACCCAGTGTCAACTCACCTTTGAGCTTCAGCCTACCACCTACACTACGGATCGCCGCAAGATTGCCTTTGTGATCACCTTATTAGCTGGTAAGGCGCGAGCCTGGGCTACTGCTATCTGGCAAAGACAGGGACCTGAGTGCTTTGATTTCCAGCTGTTTTCTGAAGAGATGCTTCGGGTCTTCGATCAGGCAGACGTCAGTACCGACGCAGCCCGAAAGCTCATGTCCATCCGGCAAGGAGGAAGCGTCGCAGATTACGCCATCTCGTTCCGAACACTCGCAGCAGTAAGTGGATGGAACGAGACTGCCCTGGTGTCAGCCTTCCACCATGGTCTGTCTGACCCCATCAAGGACGGTCTGGCCTCTATTGGATGCCCAAGTGACCTCGAAACCCTCATCTCACATGCTATTCGTCTGGACAACAGGATGAGAGAACGCCACCAAGCCTTGAGCCCCCCCAGCCTCCCTACCTCTACCTGGAGACCGTCTACCTCCTTCAGTGACTGTCCAGAACCCATGCAAGTGGGTCGTACTCGCCTCTCCGCATCTGAGAGGGAGCGCAGAAGGAGGGACAAGTGCTGCATCTACTGTGGCAAGCCTGGTCACTTCCGAGCATCATGTCCTGAACTCTTGGGAAAAGGACCGCCCCGTCCAGCCGAGGGAGGGTTGTGACGGGGCCTACCCTCTCTCCCGGACTCCCTGGCCAAGGAATCTACATCCCGGTCTCCATCTCCTGGGGTGAGTCTGTCCACTCTTGTCAAGCTTTGATAGACTCAGGGGCGGCTGGGAACTTTATGGATATTCACTTCGCCCAAAGCATCTATATTCCGACTGCACCTCTTGAAGTCCCACTGTCTGTGTCTGCCCTCGATGGCCAAGCGTTAGGTGATGGAAGAGTCACCCAAGTTACTTCTCCAGTTTTCCTCCAGTCTCAAGGTCACAAGGAAGAAATATCCCTGCACCTGATTCCTTCACCTGAGTTCCCAGTTATTCTAGGCCTTCCTTGGCTTACTCGCCACAACCCTCGCATAGACTGGGTAACAAGCCAGGTTGTGGAATGGGGCCCTGCATGCCATGCCTCTTGTCTGCTCTCTAGCTCTCCTGTGTCTCCTGCCGAGCCCCCTGATCTCACCGAGTTATCTCAAGTTCCCACAGAGTACTGGGATCTCAAGGAGGTATTCAGCAAGAGCAGGGCCGCCGTTCTTCCTCCGCACCGGGCCTACGACTGTGCCATCGACTTGCTCCCTGGGACTACCCCTCCTCGTGGCAGACTGTTTTCACTCTCTCAGCCAGAACGCAAGGCCATGGAGGAATACCTCAAAGATGCCCTGGTCTCTGGGTTTATTCGACCCTCCACTTCACCTGCTGGAGCCGGCTTCTTCTTTGTCGGCAAGAAGGATGGGGGGCTCCGACCATGTATTGATTACAGGGGCCTGAATAAGATCACTGTGCGCAACCGATATCCCCTTCCGCTGATGTCCACAGCTTTCGACCTGCTCCAAGGCGCCACCGTCTTCACCAAGTTGGACCTACGGAACGCATACCACCTCATCCGTATCCGACAGGGAGACGAGTGGAAGACTGCCTTTAACACCCTGTCTGGGCACTATGAATACCAGGTGATGCCCTTCGGACTCACCAACGCACCAGCTGTTTTTCAGGCCCTAATCAACGACGTCTTAAGGGACATGATTAACCTATACGTTTTTGTCTACCTCGACGACATCCTTATCTTTTCCAAGACCGTGCAGGAGCACCGCCACCATGTCCGCCAGGTTCTCCAGAGGCTGCTACAGAACAATCTGTTCGCCAAGGCCCAGAAATGCGAATTTCATGTTCCCGAGGTCTCCTTTCTGGGATTTATTGTACGGACAGGCCAACTCCAAATGGACCCTGCCAAGACCCTGGCCGTCCGGGACTGGCCTACTCCCAAGTCCGTTAAGGAGGTTCAGCGGTTCTTAGGATTCGCTAACTTCTACCGCAAGTTCATCAGGAACTTCAGTTCTGTGGCAGCACCCATGTCAGACCTCACCAAAGGGACAGGTGGATCTTATGGCTGGTCTCCTCAGGCAGAAAAGGCGTTCAAAGACCTCAAGGACCGCTTCTGCACGGCACCCATTCTGGTTCTCCCGGACACCTCCCAACCATTCATCGTGGAGGTGGATGCCTCGGACAGTGGTGTCGGCACGGTGCTCTCTCAACGTTCGGAAGGTAAGCTGCACCCCTGCGCTTACTTCTCCCACCGCCTGAGTCCTGCTGAGTCCCGGTACGATGTGGGGGATCGAGAACTGCTAGCGGTCAAACTGGCCCTTGAGGAGTGGAGGCACTGGCTGGAGGGAGCACAACATCCATTCCTGGTTTGGACTGACCACAAGAACCTGGAGTACCTCCAGCAAGCCAAGAGACTGAACCCTCGACAGGCTAGGTGGGCCCTGTTTTTCAGTCGGTTTGACTTCACCCTCTCATACCGCCCCGGCTCCAAGAACACCAAACCTGACGCACTGTCCAGACTGTTCTCTGCCACTAACAGGGAGAATGAAGTCGGGCCTATTATCCCTGTGTCCCGGATTGTGGCCCCTGTCCGCTGGGGTATTGAGGAGGCTGTCCGACGAGCCCAACGCCAGGACCCCGGTCCTGGGACGGGGCCACCAGGCCTCTTGTACGTCCCACATCAAGCCCGGGCCAAGGTTCTCCAGTGGGGTCACTCTTCCCCTCTCACCGCCCACCCGGGAGCTCGGAGGACCCTGGACTTCCTGAAAAGACGCTTCTGGTGGCCTAACATGGAGAAGGAAGTAAGGTCATTTGTCCTGTCCTGTGAGGTTTGCACCAGAACCAAGAACCCACGACAGCGTCCCCAGGGTCTCCTGCATCCTCTGACCATTCCCCGGCATCCCTGGTCCCACGTGGCAGTCGACTTTATCACGGGTCTCCCTGAGTCACAAGGTAACACGGTCATTTTGGTCTTAGTTGACAGATTCTCCAAGGCCTGCCGCTTCATACCACTGTGCAAACTCCCCTCTGCTCTTGAAACTGCGAAACTTTTGTTTAATCATGTCTTCCGAGTCTTTGGTCTTCCACAGGACATCGTCTCAGACCGAGGGCCCCAGTTCTCCTCCCGAGTGTGGCACGGGTTCTGCAAGGTCATCGGAGCCACTGCCAGCCTCTCCTCTGGGTTTCACCCACAGTCCAATGGTCAGACGGAGAGGCTCAACCAGGACCTGGAAACCACCCTGCGAGGCCTGGCTATGGATAACCCGACATCGTGGAGCACCTGGCTGCCATGGGCGGAGTACGCCCACAACACCCTGCAGTCATCGGCCACCAAGCTGTCGCCATTCCAGTGCCAATTCGGGTTCCAGCCACCTCTGTTCCCGGACCAGGAGGAGGACGCGGGGGTGCCCTCGGTCAACCAATATGTGAGACGGTGTCGCAAGACCTGGAGCAAGGTCAGGAAGACCCTCATACAGACCTCCAGAACCAACCAGACTCAGGCCAACCGCCATAGAAGACCTGCACACGCTTTCTGCCCTGGGCAGCGTGTTTGGCTGTCCACTAAGGACCTTCCACTGCGGGTGGAGAACCGCAAGCTTGCTCCTCGCTACATTGGCCCCTTCAAGGTGGTGCGCAGGGTGAACCCTGTCTCCTACCGGCTCCAGTTGCCCCGGACTCTGAGGATCAACCCCACTTTCCATGTTTCCCTGTTACGGCCCGTACTGACATCTACGTATGCCCCTGCCCCTAGGAACCCCCCACCCCCCCGCATCTTCCAGGGGCAGACTGTGTTCACTGTGAATCGCCTGCTTGACTCCCGCCGGGTCCGCGGCGGGTTGCAATATCTGGTGGACTGGGAGGGCTATGGTCCTGAGGAGCGCTGCTGGGTTCCTGCTCGGGATGTCCTTGATAAAGAACTATGTCGGGACTTCCATTCGGCCCATCCGGATCGCCCTGGGAACGTCAGGAGACGCTCCTAGAGGGGGGGGTCCTGTTAGGACTAGGACTGTTTTGGCCTCTAGAGGCCGCTGTTATTTCCTTTTCATGTCGTGTTTATTTTGGCCTCTAGAGGCCGCCACTGTTCCTGTGTTTTGTGTTTGTGTTAATTGCCTAATTATCTTCACCTGTGTCCTTAATTAGTTTGTCTATTTATACCCCTGAGTTCAGTCCTCTTGTCACGGAGTCTTTGTGCTGTTATGTTTATCTCCAGTTTCCTTTGTACTGTGTTTTTTGATCTTCTTAGCTTTTGAATTTTTGCACTTTGCTTTTCTTTTGGATTATACTCTTTGTTTTTTTTTTTTGTCTTTTGTTTTGCCCTGTATATAGTGTATATAGTTTAAATAAACCTTTTGATTCTTTTTCTACTTCCGCCTCACGCCTCTGCATTTGAGTCATCCCCCTGGTGGCCTAGTGGGGGTTTGCTGGATTATCACACCAACGAACCAGGTTCGAATCCCAGCAAAACCCTAACACTATCAGGGATGACATATGTGGTAAAATCGACTCGCTGTCCACTGAACTGAGATCGGAGATTGCAACAGTAAGAACCGAACTGAGAAGTGCGATAACACCATTGCAACAAAAAGTGGACACACACGAGGGCACTATCAGGGAGTTGGAACATGCTGCTTCAGACCAGGGTGATCGCTTAAGCGAGTTGGAGAATGTCGTGCAAACTCTGAAAACGCAAGTGTCGCAGCTGACTGCTAAATGCGAGGATCTGGAGGGGCGTTCGAGAAGAAATAATGTTAGACTGGTTGGAATACCGGAGAATGTGGAGGACCCAAACCCGACCGAATTTGTCTCTGGACTGTTGCAGGATATTTTCAAACTCGACCATAAACCTATCGTGGACGGAGCGCACCGCAGTTTACGCCAGAAGCCCAAGAAAGATGATCCTCCCAGACTGTTCATCATTCGTCTACACTACTATCAAGATCGGGACCGGATTCTACGCAGGGCCGAAGAGCTTTCCCCAGTCATCTACCAAGACAGGAGAGTGTTGCTTTTCCCTGACTACACAGCTGCTGTGGCCAACAAACGCGGAGAGTTCAGGGAGGCAAAACGCCTGCTTCGTTCCATCAAGGAGGTGAAATTCAGGCTGGTGTTTCCAGCCCTGCTGAAAATAACGCTGCCTGATGGAACTTTGCACAAATTCGACGACCCCTCGGCCGCGGAGGAATTTATCAAGTCCATTAAACCCCTTGGACTACCCGACACAGATAATACTGCCGATGGTGAGGAAATAACCGAGTGAACTATTTTCTTCTTCCAAAATATGTGACAGGTTAATTTATTTAAGTTATCTGGTTTATGTCATAACTCAGTCTATATACTGAAATGCTATTATGGTTCTTATTTGCCACTTGTTTGAATTACCCATTTAAGTGAAGTCACTAGCCTCTATGGCACGTAGGCGGCCCTGGAATGAGCATGAGCAATTGTGCTACTTCAGTTTGTTCGTCGAGTTTAAGGGGGGGTAAGTGCGCGTCATGTTCAGTTGACGCTTTAGCAAAGGAGGGGTGTATTTTAACATTTTTTGTTTGTGTTTTCCTTTATTCTTTAATCTTGTGTGTTTTTGTTTTTCTTTATGCCTGCTTAAATATTTTTTCACTTGTGTTGACAACCTGCAGTAGCCTACTTTTCAATGCCTTATCAAACATGTCATATGCAACAGTTCAATAGGAATGAGCTTAATTTTGTCAGCTGGAATTGCAGGGGTCTAAATGCACCAATGAAACGTAACAAAGTTCTGGGTCATCTTCGTAAATTAGGGGCACATATAGTTTATTTACAAGAGACACATCTAAAAGTGGTGGACCATATTAGATTGAGAAAAAAATGGATAGGTCAAATATATCACTCAAAATTTCAGGCCAAGGCGAGGGGTACAGCTATTCTCATACACAAGTCAGTCCCTTTTATCTCTTCTAATGTTCTAGCAGATCCAAATGGGAGGTATGTTGTTGTCACTGGCAAAATACATAATACTCCACTTATCCTTGCAAATATTTATGGGCCTAATTGGGATGATCATAATTTTTTCAAAACTTTTTTCTCTAAGCTCACAGATGTTGCAACACATTCTCTCATTCTTGGAGGGGACTTTAACTGCTGGATCAACCCAGCCCTTGATAGATCCTCAACCAAAACACACTCCTCATCCAGATCTGCACAATTAATTAAATCCATTATGGAGGAACTTCATATATCTGATCCATGGCGCTTTCTGTATCCAAATAGTAAACAATATTCATTTTTCTCTCCTGTCCACCGGACATTTACACGTATTGACTACTTTTTAATACAAAATAATTTACTGCCCTCTGTCAAATCTGTAACCTACAATCCCATAGTAATATCAGACCATGCACCAATTTCTTTAACAATAGCCTTTCAGGGACTTAACTCTACTCGTCCTCCTTGGCGATTAAACACACGCTTGTTATCTAGTGAAAAATTTCTCCAGTTTATATCTGCACAGATTGAAATGTTTGTAGAAATTAATAAAACTCCTGACATCTCTGCATCCACTCTTTGGGAGACATTGAAAGCATATCTCAGAGGGAATATTATTTCATATACTGCATTTGAGAGGAGAACAAGAGAGGACGAACTGTCTAAGCTGATAGCGAAAATTGGGGTAACTGACAGGCTATATGCAGCCAATCCTTCCCCTGATTTATATAAAGAACGCCTTACCTTACAAGCAAACTTTGACATTTGTTCTACACAGAGGGAGGAAGAAATGCTATTTAGGTCTAAATGTAAGTATTATGAACAGGGTGATAAGGCGGGACGGCTGCTTGCGCACCAACTCAAAAAAGAAGCATCTTCCCACCAAATACTCCAAATTAGGACCCCTATAGGGCCAACAACGGACCCAAAAGAAATTAATGACTGCTTTAAGGATTACTACAGCTTGCTATATACTCCAGAGCACACACCAGATTCTTCTGAATTTGATCTCTTTTTTGATTCCTTGGACATTCCAAAGGTGGATGAGGAGGCGGCCAGTAGTTTGGACCAACCTCTATCTGTGGAAGAACTTAAGATTGCAATGGCTTCAATGCAGGGCGGTAAATGTCCAGGGCCTGACGGCTACCCAGTAGAATTTGATAGAGCATTTTTTCCATTATTGGCCCCTTTGCTTGTCGATATGTACAATGAATCTTTTGAAAACCATACTCTCCCACCCACTCTCAATCATGCCACTATATCTTTGATTCTTAAAAAAAAACAAAGACCCACTGGACTGTGCCTCATATCGGCCCATCAGCTTGTTGAATGTGGACCTAAAGCTACTTTCTAAACTGTTAGCACTTCGCTTAGACCCTATACTGCCGAACATCATATCCCCAGATCAGACAGGGTTCATTAGACATAGGCATTCATTTTACAATCTAAGGCGCCTTTATAATATTATTTATAGTCAACCCTCATCCACCACCACCGAAGCCCTGATTTCTCTTGATGCTCTGAAAGCATTCGACAGAGTGGGCTGGCCGTACCTGTTTCACACTTTGCAACAATTTGGTCTTGGACAAAAATTTACCACCTGGGTTCAGTTGTTATACTCTGCTCCAAAGGCCTCTGTCAGGACTAATAATAACTTCTCTGAATACTTCTGCCTACACCGTTCCACTCGACAAGGATGCCCTTTAAGCCCACTTTTGTTCGCTATAGCAATTGAACCTCTGGCTATCCTCCTTAGATCCAACCAAGATATTGTGGGCGTGTCTAGATCAGGTATAGAACATAAGGTGTCACTTTATGCTGACGATCTTCTGCTTTATGTGTCAAACATCTCCACATCCATACCTGCTGCACTTCAGTCCCTCACAGCATTCGGCTCTATATCAGGCTACAAATTAAATCTTAGTAAGAGTGAGTTTTTCCCTATAAATGCTGCAGCTCGAGCATATCCTACTCACACTTTTCCATTTAAGATAGCAAATCACAGATTTACTTATCTGGGAGTGCAGGTCACAGAAAAGTTTCAGGACTTGTTTAAGTTTAATTTTGCAAGTTTGCTATCCCGTCTACAAAATGACTTTGAAAGGTGGTCAATTTTACCCCTATCACTGCCAGCTAGAATTAATTCTGTTAAAATGAACACCCTACCTAAGTTCTCCTATCTTTTCCAGACCATCCCCACATTCCTCCCGCAAACATTTTTTCGTAAGATTGAGAACATAATAACAGAATTTATCTGGAACGGAAAAACACCCAGAATTCGTAAAGCGCTCCTCCAAAGGCCTAAGAGACTTGGAGGCATGGCATTGCCTAATTTACAGTACTATTATTGGGCTGCCAATATTAGAACCTTACACTTCTGGTTGCATTTAGACACTCTCAGTCCACAGCCTACCTGGCTTCAGATGGAAGCTTTATCATGTAAACCCACTTCTTTGAAGGCCTTATTGTACTCCCCTCTCAGATTTTCTCTGTCTCCATACACTAAAAATATTTAATGTGAGGGGAATGATATCCTCTATTTATAATAGAATGTATGCCTTACGACCTGTCACTCTCAATCCAATTAAGACTCAATGGGAGGAGGATCTTGGAGAGGAGATCCCAGATGTCGAATGGGAATTAATCTTGCAACGAGTACATTCATCATCAATATGTGCTAAACATGGCGTCATTCAATGTAAGATTGTCCACCGGGTTCACTGGACTAGGGTTAAATTGAACCGTTTTTTTCCTGACATTGACCCCACATGTGAGCGGTGTCACTCAGCACCTGCGACACTGGCACATACACTCTGGTTCTGTCCCAAACTATTTGAATACTGGTCCAAGGTATTTGATATCCTGTCATACGTATTCGAACAAACAATTCCTCCTTCTCCATTTACTGCGTTGTTTGGTGTTCTTCCCTCTACAATCTCCCTATCCTCATATAAAGCTGATTTTGTTGCATTTATCACTCTAGTAGCAAGGCGTCTAATTCTGCTGAGGTGGAAGTCTCCTAACACCCCTTCATTCAGTTCCCTGATTAAAGATATCCTTTATTTTATGAAAATAGAAAAAATAAGATGGAGCATGAAGGGCTCTACTCGCAAGTTCACTAAAACGTGGGGATATTTGTCTGACTACATTGACGAGTTGAACCTCCCCTCTGTGACAGACTAGAACTGTGAGTACACTTTACAGACAATAGACTACTGTGGTAATATATTTTCAAGGTTGCAGGCTTTGTGTATGTACAGTGGTGCTTGAAAGTTTGTGAACCCTTTAGAATTTTCTACATTTCTGCATAAATATGACCTAAAACATCATCAGATTTTCACACAAGTCCTAAAAGTAGATAAAGAGAACCCGGTTAAACAAATGAGACAAAAATATTATACTTGGTCATTTATTTATTGAGGAAAATGATCTAATATTACATATCTGTGAGGGGCAAAAGTATGTGAACCTTTGCTTTCAGTATCTGGTGTGACCCCCTTGTGCAGCAATAACTGCAACTAAACGTTTCCGGTAACTGTTGATCAGTCCTGCACACCGGCTTGGAGGAATTTTAGCCCATTCCTCCGTACAGAACAGCTTCAACTCTGGGATGTTGGTGGGTTTCCTCACATGAACTGCTCACTTCAGGTCCTTCCACAACATTTCGATTGGATTAAGGTCAGGACTTTGACTTGGCCATTCCAAAACATTAACTTTATTCTTCTTTAACCATTCTTTGGTAGAACGACT
This sequence comes from Neoarius graeffei, assembly GCF_027579695.1. NCBI lineage: Eukaryota > Metazoa > Chordata > Actinopteri > Siluriformes > Ariidae > Neoarius > Neoarius graeffei. Next base: position 20,928,592 of record NC_083570.1, read on the forward strand.
TGTGTGCTTAGGGTCGTTGTCTTGCTGCATGACCCACCTTCTCTTGAGATTCAGTTCATGGACAGATGTCCTGACATTTTCCTTTAGAATTCGCTGGTATAATTCAGAATTCATTGTTCCATCAATGATGGCAAGCCGTCCTGGCCCAGATGCAGCAAAACAGGCCCAAACCATGATACTACCACCACCATGTTTCACAGATGGGATAAGGTTCTTATGCTGGAATGCAGTGTTTTCCTTTCTCCAAACATAACGCTTCTCATTTAAACCAAAAAGTTCTATTTTGGACTCATCCGTCCACAAAACATTTTTTCAATAGCCTTCTGGCTTGTCCACATGATCTTTAGCAAACTGCAGATGAGCAGCAATGTTCTTTTTGGAGAGCAGTGGCTTTCTCCTTGCAACCCTGCCATGCACACCACTGTTTTTCAGTGTTCTCCTGATGGTGGACTCATGAACATTAACATTAGCCAATGTGAGAGAGGCCTTCAGTTTCTCTAGTTACCCTGGGGTCCTTTGTGACCTCACCGACTATTACACGCCTTGCTCTTGGAGTGATCTTTGTTGGTCGACCACTCCTGGGAAGGGTAACAATGGTCTTGAATTTCCTCCATTTGTACACAATCTGTCTGACTGTGGATTGGTGCAGTCCAAACTCTTTAGAGATGGTTTTGTAACCTTTTCCAGCCTGATGAGCATCAACAACGCTTTTTCTGAGGTCCTCAGAAATCTCCTTTGTTCGTGCCATGATACACTTCCACAAACACGTGTTGTGAAGATCAGACTTTGATAGATCCCTGTTCTTTAAATAAAACAGGGTGCCCACTCACACCTGATTGTCATCCCATTGATTGAAAACACCTGACTCTAATTTCACCTTCAAATTAACTGCTAATCCTAGAGGTTCACATACTTTTGCCACTCACAGATATGGAATATTGGATCATTTTCCTCAATAAATAAATGACCAAGTATAATGTTTTTGTCTCATTTGTTTAACTGGGTTCTCTTTATCTACTTTTAGGACTTGTGTGAAAATCTGATGATGTTTTAGGTCATATTTATGCAGAAATGTAGAAAATTCTAAAGGGTTCACAAACTTTCAAGCACCACTGTACTTGTTATTGCTGTTTTTTTTTTTTTGTGTGTGTTTTTTTATTATTATTTATTTTATCTAGGTTTTATTATAGATTTATTATTATTATTAATTTATTTATTCATGTCATGTTTTGGTTATTTTGTGTTAAACTGTGTACCATATATGGTTGGTGGGTGGGGGGTGGTGGGGCAAGGTAGGGTTTGTTCTTTTATCGTTGATCTGCTGCTTTATAATCAAGGTGTGGTATCATTCCTAACGTCAGCTCCACAAATTGCATCACTTATTGTGCTTTGGACATATCCTATACCTTTGTATTTACTCTTGGAAAAATCAATAAAGAAACCTTGGAGTCAGCCAAGGTTTGAGACTGGGATGAAGGTTCACATTCCAGCCGGACAATGACCCCAAATGTAATGCTGAAGCTGCACTGGAATGGTTTAAAGGGAAACATTTAAATGTCTTGGAATGGCCTAATCAAAGCCCAGACCTCAATCCAACTGAGAATCTGTGGCATAACTTGAAAATTGCTGTACACCAACACAACCCATCTAACTTGAAGGAGTTGGAGCAGTTTTGCCTTGAGGAATGGGCAAAAATCCCAGTAGTTAGATGTGCTAAGCTAATAGAGACATACCCCAAGAGACTTGCAGCTGTATATGCAGCAAAAGGTGGCTCTACAAAGTATTGACTTTGGGTTTGGGGGGCATGAATACCTCTACACACTCCAGATTTCTGTTTTTTTTCATCTTAATTATTGTTTGTGTCACAATAAAACAACAATTTGCACCTTTAAAGTAGTAGGCATGTTGTGTAACTCAAATGGTACTAACCCCCTAAAAATCAATTTTAATTCCAGCTTGCAATGCCACAAAACAGGACAAACACCAAGGGGGATGAATACTTTTGCAAGACACTGTGTGTACATGAATGCAATGACAGCAGCTGTCATATCTGTAGGTTTGTAAACTTACAAGCCCTGTCAAAGCAATCGGAAAGTCTCAGCATGTGAAATGCCAAAAAGCAGTTTTGGAAGTGTTCAAGTAGTCATACTGATGTGAATGAAAAGTCCAGATTTAATTTTCACTTGTCAGCATGACTGACAGAGGTGTCCCAGAAGATGTACAGGGTGTAATTGTTTAATAAGCTGTTAATTGGTCCAAAAACACTTATCAACAAGTTTAACCTGAGGTAAATCCTGACAGATCAGTGACATTACTCTTTAGATTTTACCGATGCAGGTTTTTTTCATGTCTTGGCAGGTCAGCTGGTTTGGATATCATATTGCAGGTCTGACATGCCGGATGCAGGTCACTTGGGAGGTCGAGGAATTAGGCGTCTACTTCAACCATGAATGGCCTGGTTGGGTCAGGATGTTAAAGTGTTGGGGCTGTGGTGAAGGTGGTCTTGAGTTTGTTGAAGGCCTCTTTGGCCATGGGAGTCCAGTGGAGGAGCTTGGGTTCCTTCTTCAACAGGGAAGTCAAAGGCACAGCGATCGTGCTAAAACTTCTGATAAAGCGATGATAGAAGTTGGTGAAACCTAGGAAACATTGGAGTTCCTTGACTGAGGTGGGTACCGGCCAAGATGTAACCGCAGACACCTTGGAGAGATCCATACTGACTCCCTCTGCACTGATGATGTACCCCAAAAAGGAGATCTGACATGTGTGGAATTCGCACTTCTCGGCCTTGACATAAAGGTGATTCTCTAGTAGGTGTTGGAGTGCTGATCTGATGTGCCCAAGATAGCTCTCTTCATCTGGGGAGTATATCAGAATATCGTCAATGTAAGCCACAATGTATCTCCAACATGTCCCGAAGCACGTCACTGATTAGGCATTGAAACACACTTGGTGCCAAAGAGAGACCATATGGCATTACCTGGTATTCAAAATGGCCAGCATTAGTGCTGAAAGCTGTCTTCCAATCGTCTCCCTCTCAGATTCTGACCAGGCTGTAAGCACTGCACAGGTCTAACTTGTAGAATACTTTGGCTGCACATAACTGTTCTAAGGCCAAGGGTATCAATGGAAGAGGATATGGGTACTTAACTGAGATTTGGTTGAGACCTCTAAAGTCTATACATAGTCGAAGACCTCCCCTTTTCCTCTCCACAAAGAAGAATCCTGCAGAAGCCGGTGACGTGGACAGGTATATATAACCCTGACCATCGCAGTTTGTTCCATTTGAGAAAGAGGATAGACATGACTGCGTGGTGGGGAAGTACCTGGTAGGAGATCAATGGCACAGTGGTATGGGCTGTGTGTGTTAGGGTTTTGCTGGGATTCGAACCTGGTTCGCTGGTGTGATAATCCAGCAAACCCCCACTAGGCCACCAGGGGGATGACTCAAATGCAGAGGCGTGAGGCGGAAGTAGAAAAAGTATCAAAAGGTTTATTTACAATATTTACAAAAAATCCAAAAAGTATAATCCAAAACGCTCAGAAGATCTTAAGGGAAAAAATAAAAAAAAATCCAAAAGTTCAAAGTCAATACAAAAGCCAAAAAAATTAGAAAAGAAAAGGCAAAAATACCAAACGCTCAGAAGATTCACAAAGTCAAAAAACAAAATCCACAAAGTCCAAAAGAAAGCAAAAATACAAAGAACACAAGGACATGGACGAGGAAATCGGAACAGAGGTAACTGGAGCTTAAACATAACCGCACAAAGACTCCGTGACAAGAGGACTGAACTCAGGGGGTATAAATACACAAAATAAATTGGAAACAGGTGACACTAATGAAAACAGGCAATCAACACCAACCCAAAACACAGGACACAGTGGCGACCTCTAGAGGCCAAAACAAACATAGACAAAAAACAGGAAATAACAGCGGCCTCTAGAGGCCAAAACAGTCCCAGTCCTAACAGGACCCCCCCCCCCCCCCCCCCAGGAGCATCTCCTGACGTTCCCAGGGCGATCCGGATAGGCCGAATGGAAGTTCCGACACAATTCTTTATCTAAGACATCCCGAGCGGGAACCCAGCAGCACTCCTCAGGACCATAGCCCTCCCAGTCCACAAGATATTGCAGCCCGCTGCGGACCCAGCGGGAGTCAAGCAGGTGATGCACAGTGAACACAGTCTGACCCTGGAAGATACGGGGAGGTGGGGGGTTCCTAGGGGCAGGGGCATACGTGGACGTCAGTATGGGCCGCAACAGGGAAACATGGAATGTGGGGTTGATCCTCAGAGTCCGGGGCAACTGGAGCCGGTAGGAGACAGGGTTCACCCTATGCACCACCTTGAAGGGGCCAATGTAGCGAGGAGCCAGCTTGCGGTTCTTCACCCGCAGCGGAAGGTCCTTAGTGGACAGCCAAACCCGCTGCCCAGGTCGGAAAGCTTGGGCAGGTCTTCTATGGCGGTTGGCCTGAGTCTGGTTGATTCTGGAGGTCTGGATGAGGGTCTTCCTGACCTTGCTCCAGGTCTTGCGACACCGTCTCACATATTGGTTGACCGAGGGCACCCCCGAGTCCTCCTCCTGGTCCGGGAACAGAGGTGACTGGAACCTGAATTGGCACTGGAATGGCGACAGCTTGGTGGCCGATGACTGCAGGGTGTTGTGGGCGTACTCTGCCCATGGCAGCCAGGTGCTCCACGATGTCGGGTTATCCATAGCCAGGCCTCGCAGGGTGGTTTCCAGGTCCTGGTTGAGCCTCTCCGTCTGACCATTGGACTGTGGGTGAAACCCAGAGGAGAGGCTGGCAGTGGCTCCGATGACCTTGCAGAACCCGTGCCACACTCGGGAGGAGAACTGGGGCCCTCGGTCTGAGACGATGTCCTGTGGGAGACCAAAGACTCGGAAGACATGATTAAAAATAAGTTTCGCTGTTTCAAGAGCAGAAGGGAGTTTGCACAGTGGTATAAAGCAGCAGGCCTTCGAGAATCTGTCGACTAAAACCAAAATGACAGTGTTACCTTGAGACTCAGGGAGACCCGTGATGAAGTCGACTGCCACGTGGGACCAGGGATGCCGGGGAATGGTCAGAGGATGCAGGAGACCCTGGGGACGCTGTCACGGGTTCTTGGTTCTGGTGCAGACCTCACAGGACAGGGCAAATGACCTTACTTCCTTCTCCATGTTAGGCCACCAGAAGCATCTTTTCAGGAAGTCCAGGGTCCTCCGAGCTCCCGGGTGGGCGGTGAGAGGGGAAGAGTGACCCCACTGGAGAACCTTGGCCCGGGCTTGATGTGGGACGTACAAGAGGCCCGGTGGCCCCGTCCCAGGACCGGGGTCCTGGCGTTGGGCTCGTCGGACGGCCTCCTCAATACCCCAGCGGACAGGGGCCACAATCCGGGACACAGGGATGATAGGCCCGACTTCACTCTCCCTGTTAGTGGCAGAGAACAGCCTGGACAGTGCGTCAGGTTTGGTGTTCTTGGAGCCGGGGCGGTACGAGAGGGTGAAGTCAAACCGACTGAAAAACAGGGCCCACCTAGCCTGTCGTGGGTTCAGTCTTTTGGCTTGCTGGAGGTACTCCAGGTTCTTGTGGTCAGTCCAAACCAGGAATGGATGTTGCGCTCCCTCCAGCCAGTGCCTCCACTCCTCAAGGGCCAATTTGACCGCTAGCAGTTCTCGATCCCCCACATTGTACCGGGACTCCGCAGGACTCAGGCAGTGGGAGAAGTAAGCGGAGGGGTGCAGCTTTCCTTCCGAACATTGAGAGAGCACCACGCCGACACCACTGTCCGAGGCGTCCACCTCCACGATGAATGGTTGGGAGGTGTCCGGGAGGACCAGAATGGGTGCCGTGCAGAAGCGATCCTTGAGGTCTTTGAACGCCTTTTCCACCTGAGGAGACCAGACATAAGATCCACCTGTCCCTTTGGTGAGGTCCGACATGGGTGCTGCTACAGAACTAAAGTTCCTGATAAACTTGCAGTAGAAGTTAGCAAATCCTAAGAACCGCTGAACCTCTTTGACGGACTTGGGAGTGGGCCAGTCCTGGACGGCCAGGGTCTTGGCTGGGTCCATTTGGAGTTGGCCTGTCCGTATAATAAAACCCAGAAAGGAGAACCTCGGGAACATGAAATTCGCATTTCTGGGCCTTGGCGAACAGATTGTTCTGTAGCAGCCTCTGGAGAACCTGGCGGACATGGTGGCGGTGCTCCTGCATGGTCTTGGAAAAGATAAGGATGTCGTCGAGGTAGACAAAAACATACAGGTTAATCATGTCCCTCAAGACGTCGTTGATTAGGGCCTGAAAAACAGCTGGTGTGTTGGTGAGTCCGAAGGGCATCACCTGGTATTCGTAGTGCCCAGACGGGGTGTTAAAGGCAGTCTTCCACTGGTCTCCCTGTCGGATACGGATGAGGTGGTATGCGTTCCGTAGGTCCAACTTGGTGAAGACGGTGGCGCCTTGGAGCAGGTCGAAAGCTGTGGACATCAGCGGAAGGGGATATCGGTTGCGCACAGTGATCTTGTTCAGGCCCCTGTAGTCAATACATGGTCGGAGCCCCCCTTCCTTCTTGCCGACAAAGAAGAAGCCGGCACCAGCAGGTGAGGTGGAGGGTCGAATGAACCCAGAGACCAGGGTGTCTTTGAGGTATTCCTCCATGGCCTTGCGCTCTGGCTGAGAGAGGGAAAACAGTCTGCCACGAGGAGGGGTAGTCCCAGGGAGCAAGTCGATGGCACAGTCGTAGGCCCGGTGCGGAGGAAGAATGGCAGCCCTGCTCTTGCTGAAGACCTCCTTGAGATCCCAGTACTCTGTGGGAACTTGAGATAACTCGGTGAGATCAGGGGGCTCGGCAGGAGACACAGGAGAGCTAGAGAGCAGACAAGAGGCATGGCATGCAGGGCCCCATTCCACAACCTGGCTTGTTACCCAGTCTATGCGAGGGTTGTGGCGAGTAAGCCAAGGAAGGCCTAGAATAACTGGGAACTCAGGTGAAGGAATCAGGTGCAGGGATATTTCTTCCTTGTGACCTTGAGACTGGAGGAAGACTGGAGAAGTAACTTGGGTGACTCTTCCATCACCTAACGCTTGGCCATCAAGGGCAGACACAGACAGTGGGACTTCAAGAGGTGCAGTCGGGACATTGATACTTTGGGCGAAGTGAATATCCATAAAGTTCCCAGCCGCCCCTGAGTCTAACAAAGCTTGACAAGAGTGGACAGACTCACCCCAGGAGATGGAGACCGGGATGTAGCTTCCTTGGCCAGGGAGTCCGGGAGAGAGGGTAGGCCCCGTCACAACCCTCCCTCGGCTGGACGGGGCGGTCCTTTTCCCGAGAGTTCGGGACATGATGCTCGGAAGTGACCAGGCTTGCCACAGTAGATGCAGCACTTGTCCCTCCTTCTGCGCTCCCTCTCAGATGCGGAGAGGCGAGTACGACCCACTTGCATGGGTTCTGGACAGTCACTGGAGGAGGTAGACGGGCTCCAGGTAGAGGTAGGGAGGCTGGGGGGGCTCAGGACTTGGTGGCGTTCTCTCATCCTGTTGTCCAGATGAGTAGAATGTGAGATGAGAGTTTCGAGGTCACTTGGGCATCCAATAGAGGCCAGGCAGTCCTTGATGGGGTCAGACAGACCATGGTGGAAGGCTGACACCAGGGCAGTCTCGTTCCATCCACTTACTGCTGCGAGCGTCCGGAACAAGATGGCGTAATCTGCGATGCTTCCTCCTTGCCGGATGGACATGAGCTTTCTGGCTGCATCGGTACTGATGTCCACCTGATCGAAGACCCGAAGCATCTCTTCAGTAAATAGTTCAAAATCAGAGCACTCGGGTCCCCGTCTCTGCCAGATAGCTGTTGCCCAAGCTCGTGACTTACCAGCTAACAAGGTTATCACAAAGGCGATCTTGCGGCGATCCGTAGTGTAGGTGGTAGGCTGTAGCTCAAAGGTGAGTTGGCACTGGGTAAGGAACTCCCGGCACTCACCGTGTTTGCCATCATACCTCTGTGGTGCAGGAAGGCTGAAGGAGACAGTGTGGCGGGAGGCACTGGAGCAGGAGTGGGAGCTGGATCTGATCTGAGGTGTCAGCTGTGCCAGTGTTTTCCCAATTTGCTGAAGCAGTTCCTCATGGCGAGCAAGGGCCTCATGCTGGCTGGTGAGCATTCGTCCATGAGCTTCCATCGTCGCTCCGAAGTGTGTCAAAGCTGCCATAATTCCCTGAAGGTTGGCTGGGTAGACAGTTGAAGCAGCCTCTGCTGAGTCAGTCATGACGGAGTCTTTCTGTTAGGGTTTTGCTGGGATTCGAACCTGGTTCGCTGGTGTGATAATCCAGCAAACCCCCACTAGGCCACCAGGGGGATGACTCAAATGCAGAAGCGTGAGGCGGAAGTAGAAAAAGTATTAAAAGGCTTATTTATAATATTTACAAAAAATCCAAAAAGTATAATCCAAAACGCTCAGAAGATCTTAAGGGAAAAAATAAAAAAAAAAATCCAAAAGTTCAAAGTCAATACAAAAGCCAAAAAAACTAGAAAAGAAAAGGCAAAAATACCAAACGCTCAGAAGATTCACAAAGTCAAAAAACAAAATCCACAAAGTCCAAAAGAAAGCAAAAATACAAAGAACACAAGGACATGGACGAGGAAATCGGAACAGAGGTAACTGGAGCTTAAACATAACCGCACAAAGACTCCGTGACAAGAGGACTGAACTCAGGGGGTATAAATACACAAAATAAATTGGAAACAGGTGACACTAATGAAAACAGGCAATCAACACCAACCCAAAACACAGGACACAGTGGCGACCTCTAGAGGCCAAAACAAACATAGACAAAAAACAGGAAATAACAGTGGCCTCTAGAGGCCAAAACAGTCCCAGTCCTAACAGTGTGGTGGAAGGCCACAAGCCTTACCTTTACTGAAGACCTCCCTTAAGTCCATGTAACATTCAGGAACATTTTCTAAGGAGTCAGGCTGGGGACTTTCTACAGATGTGGAGGAGAGATTTAACTGGGGACACTGAAGACAATTCTGGAAGCATGTGGGTGACCACTGGAGGATCTCCTTATTTTGCCAGGAGATTAGTGGGTTGTTAAGTTGCCGCCATGGGTAGCCCAGAATGATATCGTGATGAGCGGTGGAGGTGACAAAGAGTGAGATGAGCAGTGAGTGAAGGGCTCCCACCTGAATGTGCACAGGAGCGGTCTGAGTGGTGATGAGACCATTCCCTATTGGGCCTCCATCGATGGTCCTGATGCTGAGTGGACTCTGCAGAGGGTTTGTGGGCAAACTGAACTTCTGGATGATTGAGCTGTCAATGAAATTCCTCTCTGCCCTGGAGTCAACAAATGCAGAAACCACGTGGGTTGAGGAGGGCAGCTTCAGTAATACAGGTACTTTGAAAGATTGAACTTTAAAAGATCTCACTGGACTCACTGGGTTGGGCGTGGCCTCAGCTGAGCTGGTGTGAGACAGACGAACTGGACACAGAGTAATCTGATGACTGGAACTCCCACAGTAGAAACACAAACCCTCTCATTTCCTCCTTTGTTGTTCAGAGCATTTCAGACGGGTTTGTGAGATCTCCATGGGCGTGGGAGCGTCGGCGGTCGGAGCTGGCTTGGTTTCCTCCTTAAGGGATGGTCGGCTGGAGAGTAAGTGATCAAGCCGGATTGCTAGATCAATTAGGGGGTCCAATGTGAGGTGTTCATCCCTACACACCAGTTCACTCAAAACCTCAGGGCAGAGACCTTGGTGAAACACCGCCTTTAGAGCCGGTTCATTCCATCCACTGGCTGCTGTGGGAGTTCTGAAATCCAAGGTGTATTGTGCAACTTTCCTCGAGTCTTGAGTGATGGTCAGTAAGCTCTCGCTGACTTCAATTCCCTTGGGTTCATGATCAAACACTCGCTTGAATAATTCGAGGAAACAGTCATATGATGTAGTGTGCTCATCTCCACTTTTCCAAATGGCACTTGCCCACTGTAGCGCTTTACTGGTCAAAAACAAAATAAACTTGCCAATCTCCCATTCATCAGGGATATTGGGGATTGCAGAGAAGTACATGGAGCACTGAAGCAAAAATCCCTTACAGCGGAGAGCATCACTGGCATAGTTCTCAGGGAATGGGAGACGTTGCATGGGACTCGTGGAGGCTTCGGGGTGTGTTAGCTGTGCCATCCTGGTGTTTAGGTCAGCGAGCATCTGCTGATGTTCTCCCAAGAGGCACCCTTGAGCACTCAGAGCAGTCTGCTTCGCGTCCTCTGCTACATCTATCAAGGCAAAGTATCCTGTCAGGGTGCAGGCACTTACGGATGTATGTGCAGGGGAGAGTGGGAGAAGCAAACTGGAAACAAAGCCAATCACTAGACAAGAATAGTAGTCAAAGAACAGGCAAGGGTCGGTCGGTCGATTGGCAAACACAGCAATGAAGACAGGACTAGAGAACAATGAAAAGGATGGTGAAAACAAGAATGAGGGTCGAAATAACTAGATCAGGGGTCGGCAACCTTTAGCATTAAAAGAGCCATTTGGGCCCGCTTCCCACCAAATTAAAAGCCACTCTGAGCCACAAAACCTATTTGACAACAAAATTGAAGGTAACACTCCATAAATAGTTTCCTTAAAGTTATGCTTCATATATGAACTATAGTGTGTTGCTTTTATGAAATTAATAAACTATAAACAGAAAACAACTGACTTTTATTTTCCATTTTTAACAATGCAAAACACCAAATTCTTTTGAACTCTGAAAGAAAAAAAAGACACTGGCATTTATAAAGTTTTTTCAACTAAAATATTCAATGCAGGCCTGTTTGATTCATTCCCTTATTTGAGGATTTTTTTTTTAACTTAAAAGAAATTTTCATGCACTGACATTGTAAAATCATACAGCTGCAGCATAAAGGGCAAACAAGAAATCCCAGTTTATGTTATTTTGATTAATGTTTATTTCAGTTCCTTAATTTCCTCACGTGGCGTACACGTGGTTAATGTGATTTCTGCACCTGAACTTCACTGCACAGCGTATCCATATCAGGGTTGTAAGACGTCACTTTGATTTCCATGCAGGATTACAAGCTCTCATCTGTGAGGCACGAGCGATGTTTACTTTTGATGTAGTTCATGATGGAAAAAACCTGCTCGCACAAGTATATGGATCCAAAGATCGACAGGACTCCAAATGCATACTTTTTCATGTTCATATAAGTGTCTGGAATGGTATTCCATGTATCGAACACAAGTTTGTCCAGTTTGGGAAGGTTTTCAATGTCACTCCATTTGTGATTCTGAGTAAGAATGGTCTTCTGACTTGAAATAGTTTTGCTCTGATCAGCTTTCCGCAGCAGTTCCGAAATTGCTCTTCTTCGCTCATCTCCAACTGGATAATTTTCAGCAAAGGCAGTGTGTTTATTCTGGAAATGTCTTTCAACGTATGATTTTTTGTTGTTTGCTAATTTCTCACCACATATTAAGCATACCAGTAAACCAGTTTTGTCAGCAGTGAAAGCAAATGAATCTGTCTATGATGCATTAAATGTTCTATTTTCGTCAGAAACTTTTCTCTTCTTAGATTTATCCATTGCTAGCTTACCGGGGTCAAAATAAGTCACTTTGTTAAGACACGTCACCCCGGGGTGTCTGGCTCACCCCGCCTCAAAGCTGACAGTCACCTCAGCTACGCCTGAACTCGCCAGGAACCTTCACCGGCTCGTAACAGCAGACTCAAACGAGTTCTGATAACCCAGGGGTGTGTCTTGCTAACCCCCACCACGTAACACGTCTGTACGCCACCACACGGCTGATTCAAACGGTATTTCGTAACAACTTGTCTGGCAGCAACAGGTGTCGCATACAGGACATGACGCATATTTTGATCAACAAAATATTAAAACAAGTTTTATTTTAATGTCACAAGAACACCTCAATCTCCAAAGATATAACTATTACAATGAAAAAAACTAAAGAAATTAAATAAAAATCAATTTAAATTAAATGGCCATTATTTATTCACATTATTATTATTTTTTTTCCAAAATGAGCTCGCCCTGGTGGCACGGTGGTGTAGTGGTTAGCGCTGTCGCCTCACAGCAAGAAGGTCCGGGTTCGAGCCCCGTGGCCGGCGAGGGCCTTTCTGTGTGGAGTTTGCATGATCTGCCTGTGTCTACGTGGGTTTCCTCCGGGTGCTCCGGTTTCCCCCACAGTCCAAAGACATGCAGGTTAGGTTAACTGGTGACTCTAAATTGACCGTAGGTGTGAATGTGAGTGTGAATGGTTGTCTGTATCTATGTGTCAGCCCTGTGATGACCTGGCGACTTGTCCAGGGTGTACCCCGCCTTTCGCCCGTAGTCAGCTGGGATAGGCTCCAGCTTGCCTGCGACCCTGTAGAACAGGATAAAGTGGCTAGAGATAATGAGATGAGATGAGCCACAAAGCCACAAGAGCCACAGCAGAGGGATGAAAGAGCCGCGGGTTGCCGACCTCTGAACTAGAGGCAGGCAGAAGGAAACCGGCTTGGTACAACAGGAGTAAACACTGAACGATATTTCACAACAAAGGAGAATGTGAGAGAGGCTTAAGTAGCAGGACTGATGATAGTGAACAAGAGACAGGTGTAATTAATAAGCAGGTGATAGAGGGCGCTACGGTTCTTGGGTGTTGTAGTTTTGAGAAGCCATATTTATAGTCTGTTTAGAGCTGTCGCTCTCAACGCCATTACTGACGCTGATTCATAACAGAATGGGATGCTGATAGAGTATTTGGAATCCTACTGCAATGAATAGAATTAGACCAGAATTAAATTCTAGTCTAATTCTATTTATTGCAATAGGTCTAGCATATAAAAAATCTGGTCGAGCATATAAAAAAATCACATGCTTGAAATATTCAGATTTTCTCTTGCATTCAGAAAATATTTTTTTTGCAGTTGCTGTAAATATCTACCACATATTACAATATCAGTCGACATTTTATATTTTGGGGCGGCACGGTGGTGTAGTGGTTAGCAGTCGCCTCACAGCAAGAAGGTCCGGGTTCGAGCCCCGTGGCCAACGAGGACCTTTCTGTGCAGAGTTTGCATGTTGTCCACGTGGGTTTCCTCCGGGTGCTCCGGTTTCCCCCACAGTCCAAAGACATGCAGGTTAGGTTAACTGGTGACTCTAAATTGACCGTAGGTGTGAATGTGAGTGTGAATGGTTGTCTGTGTCTATGTGTCAGCCCTGTGATGACCTGGTGACTTGTCCAGGGTGTACCCCGCCTTTCACCCGTAGTCAGCTGGGATAGGCTCCAGCTTGCCTGCGACCCTGTAGAACAGGATAAAGCGGCTAGAGATAATGAGATGAGATGAGATGAGATTTTATATTTTGGTTCGAGGAATGACATGCGACCGTTGACCTGGATTTTCATGTGGTTACAATGCCAATTGCCTGTTGCCATTTATGGGTGAACTACAAAAGTAGAAATTAATACAAACAACAACGAACAATTAACAAAATGTGATCTACGATAATACTTCGAAAGTGGGTAGAAAGTGGAACAAAAAGATTTTCTGACACAGGTTAAACATTATCAGTTCATTTGTTTACAAACATTAGAATTACTTCCTCATTTATGTAAGCACCGACATCGATATATTTATATAAAAGATATTGGCTCTAAATTGACCGTAGGTGTGAATGTGAGTGTGAATGGTTGTCTGTGTCTATGTGTCAGCCCTGTGATGACCTGGCGACTTGTCCAGGGTGTACCCCGCCTTTCGCCCGTAGTCAGCTGGGATAGGCTCCAGCTTGCCTGCGACCCTGTAGGACAGGATAAGGGGCTACAGATAAGGGATGGAAGGATGCTGATAATTGTGGAATGGTGTTGATAACTGTGGACAAAGTTGTTAATAATTGTGTAACGATGTTGATAAACGTGGACTAAACTGTCGATAATTGTGAAATGGTGTCGATAATTGTGGAACAGTGTCGATAACTGTGGACAAAGCTGCCGATAATTGTGGAACAATGTCGATAACTGTGGACAAAGCTGTTGATAATTGTGGAATGGTGTCGATAACTGTGGACAAAGCTGTTGATAATTGTGGAATGGTGTCGATAACTGTGGACAAAGCTGTTGATAATTGTGGAATGGTGTCGATAACTGTGAACAAAGGTGTCGATAATTGTGGAACGGTGTCGATAACTGTGGACAAAGGTGTCAATAATTGTGGAACGATGTTGATAACCGTGGACAAAGCTGTCAATAATTGTGGAATGGTGTCGATAACTGTGGACAAAGCTGTCAATAATTGTGAAATGGTGTCGATAATTGTGGAACAGTGTCAATAACTGTGGACAAAGCTGCCGATAATTGTGGAACAATGTCGATAACTGTGGACAAAGCTGTTGATAATTGTGGAATGGTGTCGATAACTGTGGACAAAGCTGTTGATAATTGTGGAATGGTGTCGATAACTGTGAACAAAGGTGTCGATAATTGTGGAATGGTGTCGATAACTGTGGACAAAGGTGTCAATAATTGTGGAACGATGTTGATAAACGTGGACAAAGCTGTCAATAATTGTGGAATGGTGTCGATAACTGTGGACAAAGCTGTCGATAATTGTGGAACATTGTCGATAACTGTGGACAAAGCTGTTGATAATTGTGGAATGGTGTCAATAATTGTGGTATGGTGTCGATAACCATGGACAAAGTTGCCAATAATTGTGGAACAATGTTGATAACTGTGGACAAATCTGTTGATAATTGTGTACAAAGTTGTCGATACTTGTGGAACAATGTTGATAACTGTGGACAAAGTTGTTGAAATTGTGGAACGGTGTCGATAACTGTGGACAAAGGTGTCGAATTGTGAAACAATATTGATAACCATGGACAAAGCTGTCAATAATTGCGGAATGATGTCGATAACTGTGGACAAAGCTCTTGATAATTGTGGAATGGTGTCGATAACTGTGGACAAAGCTGTTGATAATTTTGGAATGGTGTCGATAACTGTGGACAAAGCTGTTGATAATTGTGGAATGGTGTCGATAACTGTGAACAAAGGTGTCGATAATTGTGGAATGGTGTCGATAACTGTGGACAAAGGTGTCGATAATTGTGGAACGATGTTGATAACCGTGGACAAAGCTGTCAATAATTGTGGAATGGTGTCGATAACTGTGGACAAAGCTGTCGATAATTGTGGAACATTGTCGATAACTGTGTACAAAGCTGTCGATAATTGTGTAACAATGTCGATAACTGTGGACAAAGCTGTTGATAATTGTGGAATGGTGTCAATAATTGTGGAATGGTGTCGATAACCATGGACAAAGTTACCAATAATTGTGGAACAATGTTGATAACTGCGGACAAAGCTGTCGATAACCGTGGACAAAGGCGTCGATAACTGTGGAACAATGTTGATAACCGTGGACAAAGTTGTTGAAATTGTGGAACGGTGTCGATAACTGTGGACAAAGGTGTCGAATTGTGAAACAATATTGATAACCATGGACAAAGCTGTCAATAATTGTGGAATGATGTCGATAACTGTGGACAAAGCTCTTGATAATTGTGGAATGGTGTCGATAACCATGGACAAAGCTGTCAATAATTGTGGAACATTGTTGATAACCATGGAAAAAGCAGTTGATAATTCTGGAATGGTGTCGATAACTGTGGACAAAGCTGTTGATAATTTTGGAATGGTGTCGATAACTGT
This sequence comes from Neoarius graeffei, assembly GCF_027579695.1. NCBI lineage: Eukaryota > Metazoa > Chordata > Actinopteri > Siluriformes > Ariidae > Neoarius > Neoarius graeffei. Next base: position 20,944,299 of record NC_083570.1, read on the forward strand.
GGACAAAGCTGTTGATAATTGTGGAATGGTGTCGATAACTGTGAACAAAGGTGTCGATAATTGTGGAATGGTGTCGATAATTGTGTACAAAGGTGTCGATACTTGTGGAACGATGTTGATAACTGCGGACAAAGCTGTCGATAACTGTTGACAAAGGCGTCGATAACTGTGGAACAATGTTGATAACCGTGGACAAAGTTGTTGAAATTGTGGAACAGTGTCGATAACTGTGGACAAAGGTGTCGAATTGTGAAACAATATTGATAACCATGGACAAAGCTGTCAATAATTGTGGAATGATGTCGATAACTGTGGACAAAGCTCTTGATAATTGTGGAATGGTGTCGATAACTGTGGACAAAGCTGTTGATAATTTTGGAATGGTGTCGATAACTGTGGACAAAGCTGTTGATAATTGTGGAATGGTGTCGATAACTGTGAACAAAGGTGTCGATAATTGTGGAATGGTGTCGATAACTGTGGACAAAGGTGTCAATAATTGTGGAACGATGTTGATAACCGTAGACAAAGCTGTCAATAATTGTGGAATGGTGTCGATAACTGTGGACAAAGCTGTCGATAATTGTGGAACATTGTCGATAACTGTGTACAAAGCTGTCGATAATTGTGTAACAATGTCGATAACTGTGGACAAAGCTGTTGATAATTGTGGAATGGTGTCAATAATTGTGGAATGGTGTCGATAACCATGGACAAAGTTACCAATAACTGTGGAACAATGTTGATAACTGTGGACAAATCTGTTGATAATTGTGTACAAAGGTGTCGATACTTGTGGAATGATGTTGATAACTGCGGACAAAGCTGTCGATAACTGTGGACAAAGGCGTCGATAACTGTGGAACAATGTTGATAACCGTGGACAAAGTTGTTGAAATTGTGGAACGGTGTCGATAACTGTGGACAAAGGTGTCGAATTGTGAAACAATATTGATAACCATGGACAAAGCTGTCAATAATTGTGGAATGATGTCGATAACTGTGGACAAAGCTCTTGATAATTGTGGAATGGTGTCGATAACCATGGACAAAGCTGTCAATAATTGTGGAACATTGTTGATAACCGTGGACAAAGCTGTTGATAATTTTGGAATGGTGTCGATAACTGTGGACAAATCTGTTGATAATTATGTACAAAGGTGTCGATACTTGTGGAACGATGTTGATAACTGTGGACAAAGCTGTCGATAACTGTGGACAAAGGCGTCGATAACTGTGGAACAATGTTGATAACCGTGGACAAAGTTGTTGAAATTGTGGAACGGTGTCGATAACTGTGGACAAAGGTGTCAAATTGTGAAACAATATTGATAACCATGGGCAAAGCTGTCAATAATTGTGGAATGATGTCGATAACTGTGATAATTGTGGAATGGTGTCGATAACCATGGACAAAGCTGTCAATAATTGTGGAACATTGTTGATAACCGTGGAAAAAGCAGTTGATAATTACGGAATGGTGTCGATAACTGTGGACAAAGCTGTTGATAATTTTGGAATGGTGTCGATAACTGTGGACAAAGCTGTTGATAATTGTGGAATGTGTCGATAACTGTGAACAAAGGTGTCAATAATTGTGGAACGATGTTGATAACCGTGGACAAAGCTGTCAATAATTGTGGAATGGTGTCGATAACTGTGGACAAAGCTGTCGATAATTGTGTAACAATGTCGATAACTGTGGACAAAGCTGTTGATAATTGTGGAATGGTGTCAATAATTGTGGAATGGTGTCGATAACCATGGACAAAGTTGCCAATAATTGTGGAACAATGTTGATAACTGTGGACAAATCTGTTGATAATTGTGTACAAAGGTGTCGATACTTGTGGAACGATGTTGATAACTGCGGACAAAGCTGTCGATAACTGTGGACAAAGGCGTCGATAACTGTGGAACAATGTTGATAACCGTGGACAAAGTTGTTGAAATTGTGGAACGGTGTCGATAACTGTGGACAAAGGTGTCGAATTGTGAAACAATATTGATAACCATGGACAAAGCTGTCAATAATTGTGGAATGATGTCGATAACTGTGGACAAAGCTCTTGATAATTGTGGAATGGTGTCGATAACCATGGACAAAGCTGTCAATAATTGTGGAACATTGTTGATAATTCTGGAACGGTGTCGATAACCATGGACAAAGCTGTCAATAATTGTGGAACATTGTTGATAATTCTGGAATGGTGTCGATAACCGTGGACAAAGCTGTTGATAATTTTGGAATGGTGTCGATAACTGTGGACAAAGGTGTTGATACTTGTGGAACAATGTTGATAACCGTGGACAAAGCTGTTGATAATTTTGGAATGGTGTCAATAACTGTGGACAAAGGTGTTGATACTTGTGGAACAATGTTGATAACCGTGGACAAAGCTGTCGATAATTGTAGAACGGTGTCACGTGATCTGATACGCTACGTAATCAGGAATCAACTCTTTTTTTTCCCAGTGGAAGTTTGAGTCGTTATTCATGCACAATTTACGTATTGAAAGTCTTTTCTTCTTTTGCAGTGACCAAGAGAATGTGTCGATAATTGTAGCCGCCGCTCTATTAGGTATTGTGATGTGAAGTTCATCAAATTAAATGATTAAAATATGTTCGTTAAAAGTGTCCGGATTTGAAGAAACACCCAAATACAGGATGAGTCATTGTAAAATAATTATTCAATGAAATTAAACTGACAATGGTCTGAAAAGCTAGTTTGTTTCCTGCGGTGTTATTGTCTGGCCATAACACTCAGGATGCCCAAACAGGTCTGAAAGTCCAAGCTTCTGTTCCGAGTGTTTTAATAAAGTTTGACCGTTCAAAACCGCTCAGTTTGTTCCTGCTTTCGCTTTTCCACTTGAGCGCCTGTTCGGAGGAGGAAGCGGGCAGAATTTCAGTTTGTCACCGCGGATGAAGCTGCGCCACGTCAGATTGTAGCTTCCACACACAACCCTGAGGCAAAGCAACAGCAGCTCGGCTCTTTCAAGGCTCGCTTGTTTAGCTAACAGGCTAATCAGCACTCAAGCTCGATGTCACAGGGAGGCCAAAGCTAACCGGAAATTACAAGCTAGCTGCTTGGTGTGGACACTAAAATAGAAAACACCACATTTATATATTTTTTGGTATTTTTATTTAAGTTATTTTGTCCTTTGTGTGTGAACCAGAACCAGAATGGAGGGGAAATACAACCTGAAGAGCCCGGGTAAGAGAACTAACACAGCATTATTTACAAAATGGAGAATAAATGTGTCATTTTTAACCTGGTTGAACTTGAGGTTAGCAAGCTAGCTAACAGCTCAGTATGTTTACTTTAAAAGCCCTGGCTTTTCAAAGGTTTTAATACTAAACATTTTACTTTGTTTGCATAGCTAGAATAAGCAAAGCAGGTGGTTTAGCAGCTGTTTCAAAATACCAGAGCTGAAGAGGCTGAAATAAAGGAAACGAGTTGATAAACGACTGCTTTTAAACTATTTCCGAGTTGGCTTTAAGATATTATTCGCCTTGGGATAAAATTAGGCACGAATTTTCAGGTCATATCCGGGTTTGTTGGCACAGTTAAAGGCCCGATTATTACTCTCTCTCTCTCTCTCTCTACTTCCTCTAAAGCAGGGGTTTTCAGAGCGTGGGAGAGCAAATAAACAACAGCGCCCCCCTTACAATTTTTGTTGTTGCTATACTTAATGTTCCATTCGTATTTAAAATAAATGGGTGTTGTACACATTTTAATTTTTTTCTTTTACACATTTAAAACATATGAGCTTTTTTAAAACATCTTTTTTGACACATTTTAAACATCTGTGCTTTTTTTTAAACATTTTTTTTGACATTTTAAACATCTGTGCTTTATTAAAACATCTTTTTTTACACATTTAAAACATGAGCTTTTTTAAAAACATCTTTTTTTTTTTACACATTTTAAACATTGTGCTTTTTAAAACCTCTTTTACACATTTTAAACATATGAGCTTTATTAAAACCTCTTTTTTTTACACATTTTAAACATATGAGCTTTATTAAAACCTCTTTTTTTTTTTACACATTTTAAACATATGAGCTTTATTAAAACCTCTTTTTTTACACATTTTAAACATATGAGCTTTATTAAAACCTCTTTTTTACACATTTTAAACATCTGTGCTTTTTAAAACATCTTTTTTTTTACACATTTTAAACATCTGCTTTTTTAAAACCTCTTTTTTACACATTTTAAATATCTGCTTTTTAAAACATCTTTTTTTGGACACATTTTAAACATCTGTGCTTTTTAAAACGTCTTTTTTACACACTTTAAACATCTGTGCTTTTTAAAACATTTTTTTACACATTTAAAACATCTGTACTTTTTTAAAACATCTTTTTTTGACACATTTTAAACATGAGCTTTTTTAAAACCTTTTTTTACACATATTAAAAACATATGAGCTTTTTAAAACCTCTTTTACACATTTAAAACATCTGTGCTTTTTTTAAAAACATCTTTTTTTTTGACACATTTTAAACATCTGTGCTTTTTTTTTAAAAAAAAATCTTGTTTTACACATTTTAAACATCTCATAGCATCGTTAGCTAGGACGTCTTGGCAGACAACACACTGTGACAGTGGAGCATCTTCAGATCCAGTCCATGAAAATCCAAACTTAAAATAATCGTGGTCATACTTCCTTCTTCTTTTTTTTTTTTGCTAGGCCCAGACTCTGTCTCCTCACTCACGGTAGCTTTAGGTACTAAAAATCGATCCATTTTGTCTCTGGCAAAGGCTAGCTGAAGTTCGCTAAATGTCCGCAATCGTAACTTATTCTGGTTTATTTTTCCTCATGTTGCGCCCCCCCGAAGAACTCTGGTGCCCCCTAGGGGAGGTGCACCCCACACTTTGAAAAGCCCTGCTCTAAACTACAGAATAAATCTTTCATTTGTACTACAGGCCGTATTTCTACTTTTGCGCATTATTCAATGTAATAAAAATCTCCAGAATACAACATATAGAGCGGCGGATACAATTATCGACACCTTTTGGCCTTTGCAAAAGTAGAAAAGAATTTCAATACATAAATTGTGCAGGAATAATGACTCAAACTTCCAAAAAAAAAAAAAAAGAGTTGATTCCTGATTACTTGGTGTATCAGATCACGTGACACCGTTCCACAATTATCGACACCCACATGATGATTATTGATAAAATAATCGGTATGTGGTATTAAGCTAGCAAAACAGTTTTTATTTAAAACTTGTCTTATATTTAGTACAAAATATGTCTTTTATATAAATATATGGATGTCGGTGTTTACGTAAATGAGGACGTAATTCTAATGTTTGTAAACGAGCTGATCATGTTGAACCTGCGTCAGAAAATCTTTTCGTTCCACGTTCGAAGTATTTCCATAGATCACATTTTGTCCATCGTTCGTTGTTGTTTTTGTATTCATTTCTAGTTTTGGAGTGTACCAATAAATGTCAAGAAGGGATTTGACACTGTAACCACATGAGCATCCAGGTCAAAGGTCGCATGTCATTCCTCGAACCAAAATATAAAATGTCTACTGATATCGTAATATGTGGTAGATATTTTACAACAAACTGCAAAAAAAAAAAAAAAATCTGAATATTTCAAGCATGTAATTTTTTTTATATGCTAGGAATTTAATTCTGGTCTAATTCTATTTCCGATTCCGAATACCCATAAACATTCCATTCTGTTATGAATCAGAAAAAAATGATTCTAAATCACAACACTCATCTACGTTACACAAAGATCGATCCATAGCAGTTGTAAATGTCACTTGATTCCACAGCGTGTCGATTAATGGTGGACACCGGTGAAAGAGATCGCTATTATCGACCCCTCACGTGATTCTCAAACGCGTGTTTAGATACAAAATGGCAGCTGTCAGATGAAAGAGTAAGAAACAAAGTCGGTTTTGACAAAGAGATCATGAAATATCGGCGAGTTTGAAAAGTAAAAACATGTCCGTAATCTTTCCACCATGCTTACAGTGCTCAGCGTAAATGAGTCCACCCCCTTTGAAAAGTAAGATTTTAAACAATATCTCAATGAACACAAACAATTTCCAAAATGTTGACAAGACAAAGTTTAATATAACATCTGTTTAACTTATAACGTGAAAGTAAGGTTAATAATATAACTTAGATTACACATTTTTCAGTTTTACTCAAATTAGGGTGGTGCAAAAATGAGTACACCCCACAACAAAAACTACTACATCTAGTACTTTGTATGGCCTCCATGATTTTTAATGACTGCACCAAGTCTTCTAGGCATGGAATGAACAAGTTGGCGACATTTTACAACATCAATCTTTTTCCATTCTTCAACAATGACCTCTTTTAGTGACTGGATGCTGGATGGAGAGTGATGCTCAACTTGTCTCTTTAGAATTCCCCAAAGAAAATAATTTCTTTCCACCACAAACATGAAGGCTACAAGAAGATCAGCAAAGCTTTACTTATCAGTCAGAATACTGTAGCAAAAGTGGTACAAAAATTTAAGAAAGATGGAACTGCAACCATCTCACAGAGACGTCCAGGTCGTCCACGGAAGTTAACACCTCGACAGGAGCTTCTTCTGATGAGAAGGGTTGAAGAAAATCGGCATGCAAGTTCACTGCAGTTATCTAAAGAAGTAGAAAGCCAAACTGGGGTGACTATTTCCCGTGACACAATACGGCGTACGCTGCAGAGGAATGGCATGCATGGATGCCGTCCACGAAAGAAGCCTCTCCTAAAGCCCAGGCACAAAAAAGCCCGCCTAGAGTTTGCCAGGGCCCATGCTGACAAAGATGAAGACTACTGGGACTCTATACTCGGGAGTGATGAGACCAAGATAAATGTTTTTGGAACTGATTTCTTCAAAACTGTATGGCGTCGCAAAGGTGAGGAATACAAAGAAAAAATGCCTGGTGCCTACAGTGAAGCATGGTGGTGGCAGTGTCCTTATGTGGGGCTGCATGAGTGCTGCTGGTGTCGGGGAGCTGCATTTCATTGATGGCATCATGAATTCACAGATGTATCGCTCTATACTGAAAGAGAAGATGCTACCATCACTCCGTGCCCTTGGTCGTCGTGCACTTTTCCAACATGACTAAACACACATCTAAGGCCACTGTTGGATTTCTGAAGAAGAACAGGGTGAAAGTGATTCAGTGGCCAAGTATGTCTCCTGATCTGAACCCAATCGAACACCTATGGGGAATTCTGAAGAGACAAGTTGAGCATCACTCTCCATCCAGCATCCAGTCACTAAAAGAGGTCATTGTTGAAGAATGGAAAAAGATTGATGTTGCAAAATGTCGCCAGCTTGTTCATTCCATGCCTAGAAGACTTGGTGCTGTCATTAAAAATCATGGAGGCCATACAAAGTACTAGATGTAGTAGTTTTTGTTGTGGGGTGTACTCATTTTTGCACCACCCTAACTTGAGTAAAACTGAAAAATGTGTAATCTAATGCCGCTTTTCCACTACAAACGCGGCTGAGTCGGGCTGAGCCGTGCCGTGCTGAGTCGAGCTGAGCGGGGCTGTTGGAGTTGCATTTCGACTACAACCGCGCTGAACCGTGCTGGCTGGAAGTGGGTGGACACACTGGGTGGAGTTAGCGAAAGTGGGTGGATGTCACGTGATGTCGTTAAGCAGCGCAAACAGTGACATCAGTGAACTTTTAAGCGGTAGTCTCACGACCCGGATAGTAAACAATAAACATGGAGGACATGGAGTCGTTAGTGTTGCTGGTCTTGGTGCTGTGGCTTGTTGTCACCGACAACGCCAACAGATACTGGCAAGAGCGTATAGATGAGGCGAGGCACATAAGGCTTCATAATTCTCGTAATTCTCCTTCTTCCGGGTTTACGGTGTTTACAGATCCAAGCGCGCTCGCGGGGCGTGTGTGGGCATGTGAGGACACTCCTCCTCACCAATCAGTGCACAGGGGAGTGTCTGCTCACGCCCCCAACCTCACTCGGCTCGGTTTGGCTCGCTTCAGCCCCACTCCAAAACCGTGCGAGTTTTTGGGGCTAAGCAGGGCTGAAGCGAGCTGAGTCGTGCTGTTTTTTGGTAGTCGAAACGCGAGCCGTGTTGGGCTGAAGTGAGCTGAAGCGGGCTGAAGTGAGCTGAAAAAGGGTAGTGGAAAAGGGCCATAAGTTATATTATTAACCTTACTTTCACGTTATAAGTTAAACAGATGTTATATTAAACTTTGTCTTGTCAACATTTTGGAAATTTTGTGTTCATTGAGATATTGTTTAAAATGTTACTTTTCAAAGGGGGTGCACTCATTTACGCTGAGCACTGCACCTGTGATCATAACGTCCGGGTTTTCCGAAAAATTGCTGATTGTGCGAAAAAAATTCCATCTCAGGTAAGGGTTGTTTTACAATCAGGGTACAAAGTTTGTGTCACAGGGGTCCAAAATTCAAATTGATTCAAACTGGTTCTTGTACCAGTTTTTAAGTGAAGGACAAGTTAAAGAACAGATTTCAGGTCATTTTTTGACGCGTGTGTGTATGGTAGTTTTGTGTAATCTGCTATAAGATGGAAGAAACAAATGAAGTGATTCTCGGAGAGGACTTTTTTTTTTTTGACAATTCAGAATCCACTACTTCCATAGTGCTTTTAAATATAAGGCTGTAAGCTTTGTGTTAGTTGTCTCTAATATTTATGTCCCAATATCTTGACCACATTTTAGGATGAAAATAATCATTTTAGATATGTTATTTTATATTGAAAAATTAGCTGTCTCGGAGAGGACATTTTTTTTTTTTTTTTGACACAATTACATACTAATTTGATCAAAATAGTCTGAAAACTTACTGGCATTCAACATTAAAACTTAACTATGTTTCCAATGATATGGAACCAAATATTTGTTTTATGGTATAAAGAATGATTTAAGTGCATCCCTTTTGGAGCTACCTGTGGTCAAAAAGCACTTTTTATAAATGACACGAGTAATTTTGCTAAATATGACATATATTGCCATACATTCAGCAAAAATAACGTTATCACCACATTTTATTTTTTTTTGCATGGCAGGCTTTCGTCTAAACGGGGGAACAGGAGCGCTGCGCCCTCTTACTCTCGGCGTGCGCCCCCTTACCGACTCCGTGAAAACATCCCAGCAACACTACATGACAATGTGTCTGATCATTAAATACATTATAATTGCTCCAAAAATATTCCAATCATAGTAGATACACCGCCAGACGGTGCAAAAACAATCCGAATTGGCGTTTTCCAGACTGAGGCGCCATGTTGTTTAGTTGTCGCGGCTGCTCTCGCGAGATTTGACATGGGTTACATACAAGGTCAGCTGACTTGTAGAGCGAGATTTCTCGAGACTGAATGACCTTTCACCCACCGGCGCGGGAGCTTTTGACAGAAGTAGTTCACAAGTTGTTTTTGTTGACACTTGGGCATTTAAAGATGTCGTCCCGCGACACGAAACGGAAGAAAGCCAAAGATTGTCTGGGGCAGAAGAAGATTACTACTTTTCTTTTTCAATGTTGACAGACAATTTGTTACAATTTCCCTCTCAGATAGTCTCAGAATGTCCCATTGGAGCCTCAATTTTTCAAAGGCTTCGCACAGCGGGGGGGGGGGGGACAACCGACACCATCTCCCCCCCGCTTTGCTCCCTCGCCATGGTGAGCACCCTCATACTAAATTTTTCTAGAAAAAACCCTGCATGGTAAATAGAGCTATCACAGGGCTACAATAAACAACCAAGTTTATTTAGTCAAGCCTTTTGATATTGAAGATGATAAGTGTTAAACATGGTTTTTAGCTTGCGTACCCTGATTGTAAAACAACCCGTAACGAGCTGTTTCATCAGACAACAAGATTAAGGGGCGAGGAGGGTCTTCCGGTTGATTTTAATTAACCAATAACAACTGTTAGAACTGAAACTGACCTTTTGTAAAATTAGCTTTTATTGGTAAATCTGAAAAGGAAAGGTGTCGATAATTAATTATAGCCGCCACTGTAGCACCTTTTTTTTTTTCATCCTGTTAAAGTCGAGAACGAAATAAATCGAGGGGTCGACCGATATTCAATTCGGAGCCGATATTCAATGTTTTTTCCGATTATCGCAGTCAGCACTAGAACTTGTTTCCTTTACCGATAAAAGTCTTATGCACATGTAAAAATGGCTTAAAAAGTCATGAAATGTTTCAACATTATAAACAGCAGTAAGCCACGATAAATGAAACAAAGTCAGTATTTAGTGTGAGACGACCCTTTGCTTTAAAGGTCCCATGGCATGGTGGTTTGTTGATGCCTTAAACGGGCTCGTGGAGGTTTCCGGATGTTATATCCGCAGCCTTTCTCGAAATGAACCCTCGGCACGTAAATATAGCCTCCTGGGAGAAAGCCCCATTTCAGCGCTTTTCCCAGTGTGTCGTTTTGCTAATGAGAAGCAGGAGGCGGGGAAGGGTAGACGGTGGGGGCGGGTCTTATCATTAATATTCATGACATGTAAACGTGTTACCTCTGATTGGCTAACAGCACTGTGACGCTACCTCCAGTGGGTCAGAACAAGTGGATGTGGGTGTCTTACTATGGCGAGAGAGAAGGAACAAACCGCGAAGGGAAAAATACCGCGCGCTGACGTCATTAAGGTGCGACGCGAGGAAATAAAATAAATTCAATAAACGTTTGGGTTTTTACTGAACAAACAAACAAATAAAATGAACGAGTGACTTAAAAAAAAGAATGTGGGTGTCTTTGTAAAAACTGTTTTGATTGGCTATTATAACAGAGCATGCTGCATGCTTTTTGGTTTCGTAGCGCAGAGTACCTGGCTAACTGCAGGAAGCGGTTAGCTGCACAGCTAATGTAGCCATTGCAAGGCTAACGTGGCACCGATTTTAAAACACGGCAAAACGACTTAACAGTTATACACTTACTTGTTCGGTGTTTGTGGCTGATGCGGCAGGGATGCTTGGTACGGACCCAGGCTTCAGTGACAGTTGATGTGCAAAACCTGCCCTGTACTGTCCCAAGTTGTGGAAACATTCATCAGGAAAATGCTTCTGACAAACATACACCGTCTTAGGTAGACTCGACGGCGTATTATTGGAGTAAATAAAATTAAGCCACTGCGTCTTCAGGGGCTCTCCCGTCGGCAGTAAAAACAGACTCTTTTCTGTGTTGTCACATCCATGTACAGTGTAATTTCCATGTTTTGCTCGCTTAGGTGGTGCCATGTTGTTGTGTCCTCTATGGTCTCCTCACTACAACTGGGCGGGCAATCCATACAGTGGGTGGGAATCCAGAGGGGGGGCGTGGGGATCATCTCCCTTGCTGACGTAGTAAAGGGAAGAGTTCATCAACGCGCCGTTTTGACACGCCATTCTCAAATGTTGGGCATAGTTTGGTTTACACATTATGAAATTTCTAGCCACTGGGGTGACTTAAGAAGGTCAGAGGAACTCATTTTAACGTTAAAAAACCTCAGAAAGTGAAAATTTCATGCCATGGGACCTTTAAAAACAAACAAAAAAAAATAGTAGTCTCGGTCCAGGGTCATTCCACGTCAATTCAACCGGGGCCCGCGCACTTGGGTCTCAAAAAATTCTGAAAAAATCACCAGATGTCCCCATGTTACCTAGGAGAAACACTAAGTTTATTTGAATGTAAGATGTATACTTTCCATGTTCCAGCCAGTTTTACTGGGGGAGGAGGGTGTCAATTTTGTTCACTTTTTTTTTTGTCAAAGTTCACAAGCCCATAGCTCAAGAACTAAACCATGTAGGAGGCTCAAATTTTGCATGCTGGTATGTAAATAGGAATAGTACGTAGCAAAACTGTCAGTTTGGGTCTGGATGATCCTGCATGGTCCTAGCACTTCCTCAAAGATGATCAAAATTTTATTGGAGGTTTAGGCCTTCAGAAGACATGCCGTAAAATACCAAATAATAGCCGAGTTCCAATTAACCGCCGAGTTCCCTTTAACGGCCGGGTGTACGCGTGTGTTGTGACAAATAAAGGCCGGTTCCGAATACTCGCCGGGGTCTAAAAAAAAAAAAAAAAGCGTCCGAACGTTCTATCTAGAATCTTGAGGCCCAGCACTTTTCTGGTGTTTAAACGATTTTGCATTGCATAGTTTTCTACCGAAACAATATGAATGAATGAATGAATGAATGAATGCAAAATGAAATTATTTCTATAATACTGTTTACAACATTTTGTTACGCAGGGGTGATAGCGTTCCGGCGCGCCGCGCCGGATTTCCGGCGCGCCGTGGCTGGGGAAAAAAAAAAAAAAAATCTAGTTCGCCCATTGTCCTGTGTCATTCTGAGATGCGCAGATAGACAGTAAAGGGAATTCGGAATTCCCTTTACTGTCTATCTGCGCATCTCAGAATGACACGTAACTTACACGTAACTTACGTGATAATAAACATGCCATTTCAATGTTATAATCTTGGTCTACCGTAATATTTCTTGAGGAATGCAACTCCGTAACTTTTGACAGATGTCTTAGCCAATTACGTTTGACATGGGTGTGTGGGATATCACTTACGTCATCGAATGAGGAATACCCCTTTGGGTATACCCAACGAAAGCCAGCGTGTGTGGTGACATTGAGGACTGCGGGTTTCCAAGGTTGGACTGCTGCTTCTGTTAAACGACCTAAATTGCCGAATGCATGCGTCAAAGCACACACTGAGTTTTATTAAAGACCTTATACCATTTCACTTGCCCTTACCCATTCGGATCTGGAAGACGCTTTACAAAAAAGGTGAGAGCGTTCTAACATGCATTTCAGTCTGCTCGCGGCCAATCTAATCCAAGGGGCCTTTTCAACAAGTAATCTGTCGTGCAAGTTGGGCAGAAGCACGCGTCAGGCAGGCAACATGTAGGCCTACAAGTCAGTAACCTATTCAACTAACTTTCATCCGAACTTGAAGTTTTCTACGGGGTCGAGCCACCGTACCAACTCACTCGGGGAATAGGCTCATATCGGCCAAATAGGGAAACGTCTTGGAGAGAAACGTGAGAATGCAAGATGACAGTATGTAGCCACTGCAGGTCACTTATTTTTCAGCATAAGAAAAAACCCTTTGGTTTGACACTTCGCACCCTAATTATGTTGCTTCAGCGTCGCGCCCTCCATGCAATTTCAGATTGACAGACATCGCGAAGCGCAAAGGGTGGAGGCTGCATGGGTGAGGGTGATAGCAAGTGACCATAACTTTGCAGAGTAATTAAATCACAGTGCTGCGCACAGACAATGGTGTGGTTTCTTGATTATTTTGTAAAGCATGCGCTTAACTAGTCATTAACAGGAAAAGGTGTGTGATTTATCCTTTATCCACCCCGACTGTGCCATGCGAAGATGCATTCTGCGTCTTCAAAATTCCCCGAAGTCGGCACCGTGCTATCTGTAATCTAACTCTAAACAAACTGTAAGTTATACTGGTTAAAAGTAGGCCTATCTGAGAATGATTTTTTTCCCCGTTTTGAGGTAGATTTTGGGGAAGGTATTTGTGAAGAAGGAATTAATCGCCTGTTCCAAATAGCCGCCTAGTCTCTAATACGCGCCGGGTCTCTTACGTGATTGAGACAAATAATAGCCCGGGCTATTATTTGGTATTTTACGGTATTTTTATCCAACATAAGCTCTTGAATTTTTTTTTTCCCCTTACTGAGATAAGTAGAAACGCTCTCGGCGGCACGGTGGTGTAGTGGTTAGCGCTGTCGCCTCACAGCAAGAAGGTCCGGGTTCGAGCCCAGTGGCCGGCGAGGGCCTTTCTGTGTGGAGTTTGCATGTTCTCCCCGTGTCCGCGTGGGTTTCCTCCGGGTGCTCCGGTTTCCCCCACAGTCCAAAGACATGCAGGTTAGGTTAACTGGTGACTCTAAATTGACCGTAGGTGTGAATGTGAGTGTGAATGGTTGTCTGTGTCTATGTGTCAGCCCTGTGATGACCTGGCGACTTGTCCAGGGTGTACCCCGCCTTTCGCCCGTAGTCAGCTGGGATAGGCTCCAGCTTGCCTGCGACCCTGTAGAACAGGATAAAGCAGCTAGAGATAATGAGATGAGATGAGATGTTCAGAACTGAAGGGATAGATCCAGGTACTGGACCACCACCACCAAATAGATCATCCACCAAAATATTCCCATTTTACCTGGAAAATGAAAGTATGTCATCATTATTAGAACAATTTATATACAAGTGCATCCTTATATCATCAACGATATCTGATGACTAGGTTTATGAGATGAGATGAGAAACGCTCTCAAAAAAGCAATAAACAGAAAGGAAACTCTATCAGTGTTTGAACAGAAGACCTCACAAGTCTGACACATCATTTTGGATGTCGTTTTCAGAGCACCGTAACACCTTGTGGGAATGTGCGCAGATTTTTAAAATATTTTTTTCTTTATTCTCCATGATCCCTTCTTTTAAAAAAACCACCAATTTGGCTTGTCTTACTCGAATCTTTTTTTTTATTTTCCACCCTGAACATCGGCAAAAATGCACCATTGAGAGCAATATGCATGGATTAAACGCTACGTTCACACTGCAAGGCTTAATGCTCAATTCCGATTTTTTTGTGAAATCCGATTTTTTTGTGAGATTGTTCACATTAACAAATATATGCGACTTGTATGTGATCCTCAGTATGAACGAAAAGCGACCTAAAAGTGTTCCGCATGCGCATTGCAGGATACGACGACATCACACACAGTGAGCATGGCCAGTGTTTACGGAAGTAAAACCGCCCGGTTGCGGTATGACCCATCCAATCTAGCTTGAATAGCTGCATCCCCCCCAAATGGAAATCAGCTCCCTAACCTCTGCGTCCTTCCATTGAGAAGATTCAGAACCTTCACAGCCCGAAACGTCCCTCGCATTGATGTCATGCGCAGGGGCGCAGATACGTTTTTTGAACTGGGAGGGACAAAAAACTGGGGGGGACAAAGCTGCCAGCAAACCAACCCCAACCCCGATATGCCTGTCAAACTTGTTGTTAGTAACCATAGCAACCAAGCTCGAGCTCGCAACCTGTGCAGTCTGCGCAGCTCAACCAACCGAATATCAGTCTTTGTTTTATGTGAGTTGTTGCAACTATGTATACACTGCTGTGCACCTCAATAAACCGAATGGTAATTAGTCTTTTGATTTTTCCGTGAGGTTTGCCTTATGCAAAGAAAGACAGCATAGACATTTTTTCCTCCCTATAAGTGGGGGGGACCGAACGAGGTGAATTTAAATCTGGGTGGGACGAGTCCCACCCTCTATCTGCGCCCGTGATTATGCGCCATGTTGTTGTAACTTTTTTTGAGAGACCCGCCGCCTACTTCAGCGCAGAATAGTGACGTTTGTGGCTTGTTGATGACGTGTAAGTCGGATGAATGCGACCTGGCGGTTCAGACTGAAGTCGCATATGAAAAGAGCGGATAGGAATCGGAATTAGGACCACATATCCAAACGGCCTGGGTCGGATTTGAAAAAATCGGATCTGTGTCGTTCATATTGTCAATAAAAGATCGGATACAGGTCACATATGGGCGAAAAGATCGGATTTGAGTCACTTCAGCCTGCAGTGTGAACGTAGCCAAAGTTTTCCGTCGTGTGACGGATTTCCGTCAACTGAACTCTCCCAAGGCCAAATGTGAGGTCGGTGCTGATCCGAGGAGAATTAAAATGACGGGTGGTTGGGTAGAGATCGGGTTATAACACTGATGTGTTGCAACACCATCAACTATCAGCAGGGTTTATTTAACTTTTGTTTTTGAGCCATGCTTTGTGTCGTTCATTTCCTGTGTTTGATCATGTTTAAACGTTCGCTGTCTACGGTGCGGCATTAAAAAAACATGCGCTGTCAAAATTGGCAAAATCCATTCCCATGTGCTTGGCGTGCTTGTGTCTGACCATTTCTGTTTTGTATTAAATTAAATCTTGCCAGAATGACTTGGTTCAAACCTGGACATATAGAAATAGAGCATGTGAAAAAAAAAACGAAAAAATAAAGCCCGGAAAGCCCGCTCCTCTGCTTCAGCCAGACTTGAAGACCCGATGGTGCAATGCTTGCAGACTGTCAGAAGTAATTAGACCTAAGTTTATAGCTAACAAATCAGCAGACGCCCCAACAATTATTATTTTCGTTAGGCCAATGTGTAAGGTATGTTAGAACCGTGCCTTATAGCCTACGTTCTATCACAATTTAAAGGACGTTTGAGGAGTTGGAGGCTGCGAGCGCAATGATGTTCCGACATGCGCTAAACTTTATTCCCTGAAAATCATACACCAGCGTTCAATGCCCCAAACAGTCAACATGTCTAGAAGACTACGGTTAAATAATAATCATAGCCTACTCAGTTAAATTACGTCAAAACATCTGTTTCTGGCCGATGAAATGATGGAGGAAAATGAGAACGAACGCAAAGCAGATAGCAGCCAACTTCACGCGATCTTTTAGGTAACTTAACACTCGTGTCGGCCACAATATTTCTCTGAATAAAATCTTGAATTGTTTTTGAAGTTGTATTCAACACAAAGTAAGGTCAAATTATAATTTTAATTTTAATTTAAGCGAAGATCCAAACTTTTTTCTATATTGATGTCGAGTACAGAGGAGCATGTCATTCTGCTTTCGGTTTCGGCAGCATGGATGCGCTTTACATGAAAGAAGGCACTGATGTGTCTGCCATCGATAAAGGTGTAAAAAACAAGTGGAGGTGGGCTTGGCTGTACGAAATAGGTGAAAACGGAAAGCCATTTAGGTGGTGTTTTACATTAGACCGTATCCGTATCGTTGTCGTTGCGGATGCACTGTCCGTGCACATTAAAACGCCGGGAAACGACTCCACAGGCGGAACAGTTTGAATCCGCCAGGGCCCACGTATTCAACCCAGTACGTATCTGATCCGGTGCTGTGTAAACATTGAGGAACGAGGATACGCAGTGCTGAGCTCTAGCTGACGTCGTCATTGGACAACATCACTGTGACATCCACCTTCCTGATTCGCTGGCGTTGGTCATGCCACGTTGGTCATGTGACGCGACTGCTGAAAAACCTTCTCCTCTTTAGTCCCAATGACACGGCGTCCCTGATTTCCATAAAGAACTTCAAATTTTGATTCTTATGCTCACTCTCTCTCGCTCGCTTGCTCTCTCTCTCACTCGCTCACTCAATCTCTCGCACACTTTGTGCTTGCAAGTGGTGAGTGACTTGCGCATGCCCGATATGCACTGGGATCATGTGACGTGCCGTCTAATTAGTCATGTGATTAGCGTATCCGTGTATTGGCGTTGCTGTGTGCACGGGGAACGGTTTTGTTGCGGGCACAGAAATTTTGTGTGTACGCGAATCGTTTTAAAAACATTACCGTATTTTCTGGACTATAGAGCGCACCTGTATATAAGCTGCATCCGCTCTATTTAAAAAAAAAATTAAAAAAAAGATATACAAGCCGCACCGGGCTATAAGCCGCAGATATCTATGTTGAAAAATTAGATATTTACTGCATGTACAGAACAATTTTGTACTGTAAATGTACATGTATGTACCTGAACAGATTCTTTCCGAACAGTGCCTTTTAACACGGCAGCAACTTTGCTGATTAAAACGGAACAGAACCAAGAGAAAATAACCGGTATTTATTTACCTTCATTTCTCCTGTGTTTGAAACCACAAGTCACTTTAATCATCTTCGCTGGATTTGAAAATAATTACCAGTTAGTAATTTGTCGTGCGTGTTCTATCTGCTAAAGATCTGCTAATTCTTCTTTGCATTGATTTTTCGTCTATCTTATTTTTGATTCTACTTCCGGTTAGAGCGCCCCTAGCGGTGGAAGAAAAATCCACAGAATAGCCGCACCTTTGTATAAGCCGCATGGTTCAAAACCTAGGAAAAAAGTAGCGGCTTATAGTCCAGAAAATACGGTAATCTGATGATCCGCTGATTCGAAATAATGTAAACAGGGCCTTAGTTCACGGTGCAAAAAACTAAACATTCCAGGCGCTTGCATTTGTGTGGTTTGCCACAAAAAAATAACATACGGAAGCAATGGAAAGAAAGTGCAATAAATTGAATATATTAATCCATTAATTAATTGATGATAAAGTTATCAGTTCTAAGTTAACCATTCTCAGAATTTCATCGAAATCCACCCATAACCCCCCCCCCCCCCCCCCCCCCGTAAATTTTCAGTCAAATCATTTTTTTTTTTTGCGTTAATCCATGAATTTGTTTTCTATAACATTAATGTAAAGAGTAAATAACCAAAGGCCAATTTTGCCCTGACATGATCACCTGTGCAGGGGTGGAGGGATCCTTTTCAATGATTCAGTGATTACTCTCAATATTGAGAGTAACCACAGGTGCCCCAAAATCAGGGCCGCGTTAACCCTTGCCGAGGCCCTGGGCAGCCCCCCCCCCCGCCCCGCCCCGCCTGTTGTCAACTGCGCTCAGCAAATTCACCCCCTCAGACGTGCCTGTCTAACTAGACACAGAAACTTAAATAATGACAGTGGCACTTAAATAATGACAGTGGAGAAAAAGCAATGGTACAGAGACGCAGATTGTTTTGCAGGTCAAGGGGCCCACAGGGCCCCTCCTGGGAAAAAACAGGGGCCCATTTCTACAATGGGGGGCCCAGTGATTATCCTTCAGCTGAAGTGAACCTAGTGAATGAAGCGAGCCCAATGAATAGCTGGGGCAGCCCGGGGGCTGTTTTTTCACTGCGTTCAGACTGCAACCTGAAACGACCCATATCCGATTTTTTTTGCCCATATGCAACCTGTATCCGATTTGTTATTGACAATCTGAATGACACAGATCCGATTTTTTCACATGCGACCCAGGCCGCTTGGATATGTGGTCGTAATTCTGATGCACATCCGTTATTTTCACATGCGACTGCAGTCTGACCGGACACGTCGCATTCATGCGACCTACACGTCATCAACAAGAGACAAACGTCACTATTCTGTGTTGGCTAATCCCGCCTCTTTGGTGGAAAACAACAATATTTGTACAGTTTTCAGAATTTAAATAGACTTTTATAGAATTGATCAAGCTAATGGTGGATTTGGTAGGGACCTGGATGTTTATCTGTTAGCCTGATTAAATAAAACAGTTTCTATAACTGATTTATAACTTAAACCATCCTGTATTACAAGATTATAAGATTGTTCTGGAAATTTCCAGTAGTTTGACACCTTCGGTCTCATTAGTCTGCTGCCCACATTAATCAGATTATTGTGTGAGTTCCGCCGCCGCCACAAAAACCACATCGCCAGGTCTCGCCTCATCTCCATAGCAAACTGCACTGGTGTTTCTGCACCTTGAGCCAGCGCTGAGAGAAGTTGCAGAATTCAGCTGGCTATAAACAATCTAAATAAATATTTATAAAAATGTAGAAAAAGTTTATTAATATGACGAAATAAATATGTGCAAATTATTAAGCCTGAATTAAGAGTTTGGTAATACAGCGGCCGTATCCCAAATGACTGCCTACTGAAGCTCGAGTGCACTATATAGAGTTTAAAAATCCATTACTTCCTAGTAACATGTAGTGCACTTATATAGAAATTAGAGAGACATTTAGGAGCCAACCCTCCTTACCAGGCTACACGTTTTCATTTCAGCTCAGAAACAAAAACACACACGAGACCTCACACTTTAACACTAACCAGATAATTATACAAACAAACAAAAAGAAATCATTAAACATGAGTGCGCTTTTTTTTTTTTTTTATTTACGTATTACGTAGATGTGCTTATTACGTGTCAATTTGCGCATGCGGGACACTTTTGGGTCGTTTTCCGTTCGTATTGGAGATCGCATACAAGTCTCATATAATTGGTATTGTGAACGGCCTAACAAAAAAATCGGATTTCACAACAAATCGGATATGGGTCGTTTCAGGTTGCAGTCTGAACGTAGTGCTATTCTTCTCAATTCTGGTTTTTTTTTTTTTTTTTGGTATTAGAAGTCATATGAAGCAATGTAGATGACAAAAATCAATGCTTCAACCAAATATATTGAGATATTGTTTAATCAGTGGCAATATTTTGGAATTCAACCACAGGCCACTATATATCACATCTATATTATCTCCTCCTTGTAAATTATAATTTATTTTATTAACTTGTTTTCAGTTTGGTGTAGGGCTATAGTAGTCAGTGGTAGTAGTGGTTGCTGTTGTAGTAGTTGATGTTGCAGTAGTTCTCACCTCATCTCATTATCTCTAGCCGCTTTATCCTTCTACAGGGTCTCCGGCAAGCTGGAGCCTATCCCAGCTGACTACGGGCGAAAGGCGGGGTACACCCTGGACAAATCGCCAGGTCATCACAGGGCTGACACATAGACACAGACAACCATTCACACTCACATTCACACCTACGGTCAATTTTAGAGTCACCAGTTAACCTAACCTGCATGTCTTTGGACTGTGGGGGAAACCGGAGCACCCGGAGGAAACCCATGCGGACACGGGGAGAACATGCAAACTCCGCACAGAAAGGCCCTCGCTGGCCCCGGGGCTCGAACCCAGGACCTTCTTGCTGTGAGGCGACAGCGCTAACCACTACACCACCGTGCCGCCCTGTTGCAGTAGTTGTTGTTGTAAATCTAGTATGACTAATTACCTTGGGTATCAGGGGTATCAGTCTTTTCAGGTGAATGTACTCTCTCTCTGCCGAAGAATGACAAAATAGATGTATTTTTCTTTTTTTTTCTTATCCGTGTTTTCTTGTCTCTTTTTCGAATATTTGTACATAGACCGCAAGACGCCACCTAGCGAAAGACTTGGATCAGGTTTTACTCGCTTGGGACGCTACAAACGGGGCGGCGTAAATACACGAACGGGTCCGACGTATATTCAATATGGCGGCGGTCAAAACAAATTCATCCGATGCTGAAATCTGTTGAATATCCAGATAATTATGTTGGAAGTTGCATATTTGTGCAAGATTTTCGATGTTGAGACCATGAAGTCAAGTAATACCAGTCCCCCCCAGGATTTCGCGGGCCTTTTTTGTGATTGTTGCGGGGTTTTTCCAAAAAATTGCGATGAAAGTTGCAGTGTTTTTTAGGTGTTTGTTGCGATTACATTGCGGGAGGAAGTGAAAGTTGCGAAGAATTGTTGCGATTTTCTCTTTTTGTGATTAAAATTGAGTGATAAGTTATTACTGAAAAACTATTGATTAAAAAAACAAAGACACTGAGAAATGGTCCTATAAACAACTTTCCCAATATAAAAGATTACCAGGACTACAAAAATGCAGAAAAATAGGCTTTACTTATCCAAATGCACCTGTTGGTTCAAAAGTTAAAGTGCAGAGAACCTCACAGCACAACATGAAGTTACCTTAAAATATAATATAAATGCCTCAGCTTTCATGTAAGAAAAAAAACTATTAATACTGTGTGCAGGCAGTCTCTCCTGAAGACTAAATTAAACAATAATTATAAACTAATAAAATAAATGGCTCAGGCTTCATAGAAGAAAAAAAAACAATTGGAACAGAATCTCACAGTATGATGCTGAAGCTGCCTTAACAATGGAAAATAAAATACCATTTTGGCAAAAATGTTGGCATCCATTAATTTCTTGTATTAAGTAAAAAAAAAAATAATGTAAAGTCCTTCACTGTAAACATGACACACTTTCAGTAACAGAACTTAAGCCTACATAAACACTGACTCGCACATGCTGCTTCTCTTGAACGGAAAATGCACTTGAAACCCCCCGACTGGGCGGGAAACCGCCCAATCTGGCAACACTGGAAGTAAGGCGGAAGGTAGTTTGTCGACGTCACCTCAAGACGGCGCCAACAATTGGTCAAATTTGCGGGAACGTTGTGGTGATTGGATATAATTGCAACACCGCCCTGAATTCGCGGGGATTGGTTGAATTTGTGTTGAAGTTGCAAATCGCAACATCGCGAAATCCTGGAGGGTCTGTAATATGCCACGAAATGTTTCAAATAGGGTATAAAATGCTCGCGTCCATATTGGCCCCTGCCCCTCTCGACAATGCGTTCATTATTCAAAATAGTGCGTCTTAGACGCGGGCGCGCCAACAATCTGAGTCTCTGATGGTGAAGTAGGCAATTGCATGGTGAAAAAATCCATCAGACATCACGGTTAACAAGTCTGGTTAACGAAAGTTTAGCCTCAAGAAGCCTTTGAATGAGTGAGTCAATGAACATGTCAAGAACATAACCGAGGCCTACAACAGTTTCTTTAGTATTCAGAACAAGAACATTCATTTGGTATATAACCGTTCGTTTTCACTTTGGAATCCAGGCGACTTTTAACTTGTGAAAACAAAGAGCGATAACAAAGAAAGAAAAATATCTTGCTTCTCAGAAATAAATCTCAAAATGTTCGGCTATGTGAAACATTTCATCCTTTCACACACGTAATGTCCCAAACAGCAGTGGCACACAGCTTTGCGCATTCAGTTTGACAGCCATGGGTCAACTTACAAGGGCACTTTCCTACTTTTCTGGAAAGCGAAGTCATTAATTAAATCATTGAACTCAAGCTGGCGTAGCGTGTGAAGACATGGTGGACAGTGATCATATTGACAATGACGGGCAATTTATGCGACGGGACAAGGTGGGCTTCCTTACGGGTGGCGAAATGCATCAAAAATGTTATCAATATGATCAAAACTTCTGAAAATATCGTTTCATATTTTCCGATCTCGCTACCTCCGAGGCCCCCTAGTGGCCGAGGCACCGGGCAGCTGCCCATGAAGCCCATTAGGATAACGCATCCTTGCCTAAAATCACTGACGGCGAGTCCGCGGCTGTTTCCGAGTCACTGTCCTTCCACGCAGCATTCACGCAAAGCTACAATGACTAATCCGTCATAGAAAGACGATCAACTCTCTTCCTCTTTACTTCATTTTATTCAAGTAGAAAAGGATGACGGATTAGTCATCTGGAAAAGAACAAAGCATAATAAATATACATGCAACTACTGGGGCATGACATCACTATCTAATCATTGAAATTGAAAAGGATCCCTCCACCCCTGCACAGGTGATCATGCCAGGGCAAAATTGGCCTTTGGTTATTTACGCTTTACATTAATGTTATAGAAAACATATTGCTCTCAATGGTGCATTTTGCCCATGTTCAGGGTGGAAAATAAAGATTCGAGTAAGACAAGCCAAACTGGTGTTTTTTTTAAAAAGAAGGGATCATGGAGAATAAAGAAAAAAATATTTTTAAAAAATCTGCGCACATTCCCACAAGGTGTTGCGGTGCTCTGAAAATGATAACCAAAATGATTTGTCAGACTTGTGAGGTCTTCTGTTCAAACACTGATGGTTTCCTTTCTGTTTAGGCCAAACAAAATAATATACAGTGGTGCTTGAAAGTTTGTGAACCCTTTAGAATTTTCTATATTTCTGCATAAATATGACCTTAAACATCATCAGATTTTCACACAAGTCCTAAAGTAGATAAAGAGAACCCAGTTAAACAAATGAGACAAAAATATTATACTTGGTCATTTATTTATTGAGGAAAATGATCCAATATTACATATCTGTGAGTGGCAAAAGTATGTAAACCTTTGCTTTCAGTATCTGGTGTGACCCCCTTGTGCAGCAATAATTGCAACCAAACGTTTCCGGTAACTGTTGATCAGTCCTGCACACCGGCTTGGAGGAATTTTAGCCCGTTCCTCCATATAGAACAGCTTCAACTCTGGGATGTTGGTGGGTTTCCTCACATGAACTGCTTGCTTCAGGTCCTTCCACAACATTTCGATTGGATTAAAGTCAGGACTTTGACTTGGCCATTCCAAAACATTAACTTTATTCTTCTTTAACCATTCTTTGGTAGAACGACTTGTGTGCTGAGGGTCGTTGTCTTGCTGCATGACCCACCTTCTCTTGAGATTCAGTTCATGGACAGATGTCCTGACATTTTCCTTTAGAATTCACTGGTATAATTCAGAATTCATTGCTCCATCAATGATGGCAAGCCATCCTGGCCCAGATGCAGCAAAACAGGCCCAAACCATGATACCATCACCACCATGTTTCACAGATGGGATAAGGTTCTTATGCTGGAATGCAGTGTTTGCCTTTCTCCAAACATAACGCTTCTCATTTAAACCAAAAAGTTCTATTTTGGTCTCATCCATCCACAAAACATTTTTCCAATAGCCTTCTGGCTTGTCCATGTGATCTTTAGCAAACTGCAGACGAGCAGCAATGTTCTTTTTGGAGAGCAGTGGCTTTCTCCTTGCAACCCTGCCATACACGCCATTGTTGTTCAGTGTTCTCCTCATGGTGGACTCATGAACATTAACATTAGCCAATGTGAGAGAGGCCTTCAGTTGCTTAGAAGTTACCCTGGGGTCCTTTGTGATCTCGCCGACTATTATACGCCTTGCTCTTAGAGTGATCTTTGTTGGTCGACCACTCCTGGGGAGGGTAACAATGGTCTTGAATTTCCTCCATTTGTACACAATCTGTCTGATTGTGGATTGGTGGAGTCCAAACTCTTTAGAGATGGTTTTGTAACCTTTTCCAGCCTGATGAGCATCAACAACGCTTTTTCTGAGGTCCTCAGAAATCTCCTTTGTTTGTACCATGATACACTTCCACAAACATGTGTTGTGAAGATCAGACTTTGATAGATCCCTGTTCTTTAAATAAAACAGGGTGCCCACTCACACCTGATTGTCATCCCATTGATTGAAAACACCTGACTCTAATTTCACCTTCAAATTAACTGCTAATCCTAGGGGTTCACATACTTTTGCCACTCACAGATATGTAATATTGGATCATTTTCCTCAATAAATAAATGACCAAGTATAACATTTTTGTCTCGTTTGTTTAACTGGGCTCTCTTTATCTACTTTTAGGACTTGTGTGAAAATCTGATGATGTTTTAGGTCATATTTATGCAGAAATATAGAAAATTCTAAACGATTCACAAACTTTTAAGCACCACTGTATGTGTTTCCAGTTACCCGACCGACCCTGTAAAAACACTGCGACCCTTCAACTGTTTATGACCACAATAAACAAACTATTTCTTGCGCCCGACCCTACCTGCTTGGCAGCCACCTGGCGAGTCAAACGAGAACCGCTAGGGCGTCATATAAACCACTCGATATTTGCCGAAAGACACGAGGCCCGTCAGGAGTAAATTGACAACCAACACGCCCGGTTTCCATTGTGCTATAGATGTGGTTCCGGTTCACCTTACAAGCATACATCACGACCTTGGAAATATGGCGTCTGCTGATGCCCCAATCGACGATGGTAGGTATAGAAATCACTGGACATCGTTGCTATAACGAATTTCAACTGATGTATCATATTTGAAATAGATTTTTGATGATTCAGGGTGAATCTGGATGGTATATTGATAGGCGGCAATAACTAATTTTGAAGAACAATCCTACAGATTATCGCCCGATACATTCCTCGATTTCCTCCTGATTTAAACCTTAGAGCAAATAGTATGAACCATGGACTAACAGGGCTGAAAAATGAAAGCATTTGCATTTATTTTGCAACACAATTTACAAACACAGAATAGGAAACTTGAATATAGGAAATTTAGTTTCTTTATTTGAAAAGAAAATGGCACGGAGCAGCTGTATTCATTAGAGCAACATAAATGAACATTGCATTCATAGACAGAATAAGAAAAAACTAGCCTGGCAAGCCAGACTAAATGTGAATATTTAGTCTGGCCTCGATCCGTAGACATTTCCGAAGCGTGTAGGAGGAACAAACCGCTGTCTTTCAAACTGTCTCTGTGCGTATAGGCCAACGCTCTGACCAATCAGCGCAACAGTGACTGTGACATAGTCAGAGCGACAGAAAGCAGTGGGGGAGGCCTTGAAATTTAAATAATTTTTCAAAATGCGTATTAATTAATAAACAGGTTCTAGATATTAAGAAGTTTGGAGATAATGACCACAAGTTTGGAGTCTGTACCACATACACATTTTTTTTCCAAGTGTTTTTCAAGGGTTTGCTTAAACTGTTTTTGAGAGTTTTTATTTAGTGGTGTTTGGTGAAATAATTTCCCTTAAATTTAAAATAACGGGAAAATAAGAAACAATCAAAAAGTAATGTTTCAAAGCTGTTTATTAATTCTTTGTACTGCACAAACTAGCCCCATCCTTTTGGCTACGAGCGGAGCCAGCTGGTAGATCAGACTTTTGCCATAGCCGGTCGGCAAAACAGCGAAAACGTCCTTCTTGAAAAGGAATGAGCGGAGAGCCTCTTCCTGCTCATGTTTCAACGAAAACTCCAAGTCTAATTCTTCTAAAACTGATTCCAAAGCGGAGTCAAACGCGCGCTGTTCACTAGCCGTAGCCATCTTTCCTGTTGTGCTTTCTCCAGCGTCGCGCAGCTTTGTCGTCACTCCTGCAAAAGCCCGCCCAAAGAATCCAAACAAAAACCTTGCGTTGTGATTGGCGGGCACGATTTGATGCCCGGGGTGTTTTTGTTTATATGGTGCGAGGCTAGACCCACTCGCTAGGCAAAAAATATTTTTGGCCGCTAGGCAGGTGGGTCTAGTTTACTAGGCTAAGAAAAAACATGAAGCAGATATAACGTCATTAAGGCCGAGATGTTAGGCATGCACCCAATTTTGATAAACACACAAGACATCAGTTTTAAGTATGAAAGTCCCCGCTAGTATATAAAAATATATTTTGGAAATGTTCAGAACTGGGCGGCACGGTGGTGTAGTGGTTAGCGCTGTCGCCTCACAGCAAGAAGGTCCGGGTTCGAGCCCCGTGGCCGGCGAGGGCCTTTCTGTGCGGAGTTTGCATGTTCTCCCCGTGTCCGTGTGGGTTTCCTCTGGGTGCTCCGGTTTCCCCCACAGTCCAAAGACATGCAGGTTAGGTTAACTGGTGACTCTAAATTGGCCGTAGGTGTGAATGTGAGTGTGAATGGTTGTCTATGTGTCAGCCCTGTGATGACCTGGCGACTTGTCCAGGGTGTACCCCGCTTCTCGCCCGTAGTCAGCTGGGATAGGCTCCAGCTTGCCTGCGACCCTGTAGAACAGGATAAAGCGGCTAGAGATAATGAGACGAGATGTTCAGAACTGAAGGGATAGATCCAGGTACTGGACCCCCACCACCAAATAGATCATCCACCAATATATTCCCATTTTACCTGGAAAATGAAAGTATGTCATCATTATTAGAACAATTTATATACAAGTGCATCCTTATATCATTAACGATATCTGATGACTAGGTTTAGTTTTGAATGAGTATTTTGCAAAAAAAGTTTTCAAAGGAAACTTCTCACTTTTTCCTACCTACCCTAGAAAATTTGTCGTAAACTTTTGGGATAAACACAATTTTTTTTTTTTTTTACCTACCTACCTACCTACCTACCTACCTACCTACCTACCTACCCTATTTTGAAAACCCAGGAAACACATATATTATTTTATTTGGCCTTATTGCTTTTTTTGAGAGTGTTTCTACTTATCTCAATAAGGGAAAAAAATCAAGAGCTTATGTTGGGTAAAAACGTGTCTTCTGATGGCCTAAACAGAGCACAGCCAAAAACTCCAATAAAATTTTGATCATCTTTGAGGGAGTGCGAGGACCATGCAGGATCATCCAGACCCAAAATGACAGTTTTGCTACTTACTATTCCTATTTACGTACCAGCATGCAAAATTTGAGCCTCCTACATGGTTTAGTTCTTGAGCTATGGGCTTGCGAGCTTTGACAAAAAAATAAAAAGTGTTTGAACAAAATTGACCCCCCCCTCCCCCAGTAAAACTGGCTGGAACATGGAAAGTATACATCTCATCTCATTATCTGTAGCTGCTTTATCCTGTTCTACAGGGTCGCAGGCAAGCTGGAGCCTATCCCAGCTGACTACGGGCGAAAGGCGGGGTACACCCTGGACAAGTCGCCAGGTCATTGCAGGGCTGACACATAGACACAGACAACCATTCACACTCACACTCACACCTACGGTCAATTTAGAGTCACCAGTTAACCTAACCTGCATGTCTTTGGACTGTGGGGGAAACCGGAGCACCCGGAGGAAACCCACGCGGACACGGGGAGAACATGCAAACTCCGCACAGAAAGGCCCTCGCCGGCCACGGGGCTCGAACCCGGACCTTCTTGCTGTGAGGCGACAGCGCTAACCACTACACCACCATGCCGCCCAGATCTGGTGATTATTTTTTTTTCAGAATTTTTTTGAGACCTAAGTGTGCGGGCCCCGGTTGAATTGATGTGGAATGACCCTCCAGTGAGTGCAGTTTTATGCGGAACTGAGCTGTAGGTTTTACTGAGCGTCTTACAGAACTAGCCACAGTTCTTCTGGACACTTTGACTGTCACGCTCGCTTCTTCATTTTGCACCAAAACCCAGTCGCCTTTATTGTTTTCTTTTTGGTCTCTTGTGTAATATGTTGCTCAGATACACCCACTTTTTTTTTTTTTTTTTCCTGTAACATTTAATTTTGTGCTGGAAAATGAACGCTTGGAACTTGAAAATGTTTTTGTACTGACTCGATAACGTAGGAGTCATAAAATAGAGATCTATAAAAGTTTGTATGTGTGGGGGGAAAAAAAACCCCAGGGTGCGTAAGAATTTTGCACAGTACTGTATGTATGTGTGATATATAAATAAAATATTAGGTTGTGTGTGTGTTTGTATAGGATGCAGCCATGATTTAACACAAAAAAACAAAAAATATTTCTGTAGTCTGGCTCAGTATCCCACCCACACCGTGTTTGTAAATCCAATCGAACGTTCTTTTTGGTGTTGGTGAGAAACGTGGGAATGAATCAGCACCTGCATTTGTGTCTACAGCGAGACAAAAGGTAGGAACATGTCAAGGTCGAAGAGCGCAGCTGGCAAAAAGCACAATGCGCTCAGCCGTATAATTTCATTCACTCAGTCTTGCGCGTGCCCCTTGAGTGAGCTCGTGAAATCATTACGCTTTTCACACAGTTTTTCTTCAAAGTACTTTTTTTTTTTTTACTTCCAACTTTGTTGGAGGTTATGTTTTTGCCCCGTCTTTGTTCATCTGTTCTCAATGTAACTCAAAACAGCGTGAACGGGTTTTGGAGGAAAGGTGAGCCGTGGGCTACTTGATTTAGATTTTGATGCAAGTCCAGGATTTGTTTCATCCTTTCCCAACATAACTCAAACATAGGTACCCTATGGGTCCATGTGGCTCCTGCTTTATAAATAAAATAGTTTTCCGATCCCATGTCCATACAGTAAATCTACATATCAGTTCTACTCGCCTCATCTCTTGCAAGCATCCCCAAGCTGTGAACAGCATCAGGGCTTGTAGTATTTTGTTTACCGTGTCTTGTTCCAAATATACCTCTTTTCCACCAAATCAGTTCCAGGGCTGGTTCGGGGCCAGTGCTGGTGCTGGTTCACAACTCGTTCAACTTGCGAGCCAGCTGAGAACCAGTTTGCTTTTCCATCGCTCGCGGTGCTAAGGGAAGCCACATCATTACGTCGCTGTATACGTCAGTTACGTCGCTACATTTGCATAAACCTTGGCACGAATATCGAAGCAAAAACAACACGGAAGAAGCAGCAGCAGCAACAATAATAATAATAATAATAATAATAATAATAATAATGGATGACTTCGCGTTTGGGGTGGCACGGTGGTGTAGTGGTTAGCGCTGTCGCCTCACAGCAAGAAGGTCCGGGTTCGAGCCCTGTGGCCAGCGAGGGCCTTTCTGTGCGGAGTTTGCATGTTCTCCCGTGTCCGCGTGGGTTTCCTCCGGGTGCTCCGGTTTCCCCCACAGTCCAAAGACATGCAGGTTAGGTTAACTGGTGACTCTAAATTGACCGTAGGTGTGAATGTGAATGGTTGTCTGTGTCTGTGTCAGCCCTGTGATGACCTGGCGACTTGTCCAGGGTGTACCCCGCCTCTCGCCCGTAGTCAGACTGGGATAGGCTCCAGCTTGCCTGCGACCCTGTAGAACAGGATAAAGCGGCTAGAGATAATGAGATGAGATGAGACTTCGCGTTTGTACAGCTGCTGCTTCTCATCGCTTAAAAATGGCGATCTTTCGCGGTCTTGTTATTGTTGTTGGTCTTAACAACTCCGCCCCCCTGCTGACGTAAGCGGTTCTTTCCTCTGGCCCAGCAGAGAGTTGCGTGCGAGCCTGGAACCGGTTTTTCTGGCCCCAGAGCCAGTTCTTTGTCAGTGGAAACAGAAAACCCGGTTCCAAACTAAGCACTGGCCCCGAACCAGCCCTGGAACTGCTTTGGTGGAAAAGGGGCAATACAGAACTGTGAACTGTATTTTCAAAATAGCAAGAAAGCACTTGTTCACGAATTGTCTTCGAAGCATTATCTAGTACTAACGAGCACGTTGTTTCACAAGTGTAGTGTAAAGACTCAAAAATTAAAGCAAATAGCAGAAGTTTGATAACGGCTTCTCAATATATCTGCCAGAAAGCTCAAAAAAACTTCCAAGACCTTTCATTTGACCTTTCAGAAGGACCAAAACGAAAGCTGTGATAATCAAAAGGTAAATTTTCTTAAAATAAACACCACTTGCTTGATATCGAATCAGTAGCCTTGGCGAACCACAAGCTGAATTTCGTTTATCTTTTTATCTGCCAGTTATCTTCCGATACTACGAAGTTATAACGAGGTTTCTTTTATTTCGTTTCTGGTTCGGATTGATTCCGAAGTTTATCAAGAAGTCGAACTTGATCAGGATAAGTGCTGATTGGTACGAAGTTTTGCTGTTGCTACACTCATTCTTACGTTCTCATAACACGATGACATAAGGCCTCTGCATGCTCTTGCGACAAGGGCTTTCGCAGATAGCTTTTCGCAGACAGTTATAATTTATCGTTGAGCGGGGAGTAATAGGCGTGCGCGATGTTATTCACTGCCACAACGCAAGGGGGCGTGAAGTCGCGAAATCGCTAGGAGTAGTTGGTGGGTGTGGTTAGCGGAGTGTTTATCCTCCGGTTACTTATAATGACTAGAACTGGAGTCGTATAGATGTACGTACTTCCTCACTTCCTCGATCAACCGCTCTTCGTGCTGCTCCATCTTCGCTCGTGTTTTTAAAATGGCGGTCGTGAAAACAAACCAAACCGGGAAAGTAGGGAAGCAGAAGTGTGTGTTCAGCGGATGTAGAGTGGACCAATCAGAGCCCTCTTGTCTGCGATGCTGTCCTGCGAGGCTTCTGCGGTGGTCACAATTTTGGGAGGTGCGCGCAGAGCGTCTGCGAAGGTGGGGGGGCTACGCAGACGCTGTCTGCGACGCCATCTGCGAGGACTGGGTTGTCAGCATAAATTGGCCTATAGTGGCTTCGCCACTCGTTCTTGTGTACCTTTGGATAACGCAAGATCAACTGTTCATATCGTGAGCTCACAATTCGCCGTTCCGGTGATTGTAATGCTTATGCATATGCGCATCCGCAGTGTGCTATTGTTCCACTCATTCTTACAACACGATGACACAGTGGCTCTGCCTCTATGAGGCATTAGCCACAAAAAGTAGTGAATGGATTTGGATGAAATTTGGTGGACGGCTTACACATCAAATTCTAGTGTTTGTTTTTTAATTAAAGATGTACGCTGTACAATCGTTCTGCCACAGAAAAAGAACAGTTCAAAGAAATTACCGAAAGCCCAAATATTGCCATGACAGTCATGTACTTTCTGGATGTAAACTTCCGACCCCAACTGTAGATCTCAAGCAGGAAGTTCTGTTGTTTTCCAGGCAGCTCGTTTGCTTAGCGTAGTTGGATAAACGGACAAGGATGATATTCAAGTGTATTTCTAAGTAACTCCAAAAGGGCAATTCCATGTAAATGTCAACCTCACCATGCAAAAATAAAGCAACATGTAATACATCAAAACCACTCCCAGAGATATCACCTAGGCCTGTATTTTACAGATGTGAATAAGTTGAACCAATTTGTAACCAACCTAATATGTCACTGTCAGTCTTTCTTTCTTATAATGTAAACCCCAAGCTAAAATCAACTTTGATCATGTACAATTCTATATTATTGCCACAAGCCACAGAAATGTATGCTAAAATCCACAAAACAGCAAAACAATAGCCATCATAAATATTATTTAAGAACTTTGATAGTTTTAGCTGATATTTAGAGAGTTTTTTCAAAGGGTTATGGTGGTTAAATTGCTGATTTTCTAAACATATGCCATGTCTATTTCAGACGCGTCACATCCATAACGGAATTTCGTCACATCCATAACGCTGACTTTTTTCCTTCCGAAATTCTGCATGAAATACAAAATATTTAAACAAAGATTTTTAATATTCACCTTGGACCCCTCTATCAAATGGATATCTCCATTTCGACATTAGGTTTACAATTTCACAGAGTTTGATAAAAATGTACAGTCACCCAAGAAAGTGATACTTTTTCTGTCACGTCCATAACGCATCTTTTATTGGCATTTTCTGGCATGCCCTAGATGTACTATGGGAATTGTTCTTGTTCTATCACTTCTCCAGTATGGTACAGCCTTAAAATATGCAACACCCTGTTTAAATACTGGGAGACAATAAAACATGCACTGGGTCATTTGTTGCCATTTTGAGTTCAAGTGTCACGTCCATAACGCTGGAATTGCTCAAAAGCCTACATTCATGTTTCATTCATTTAAGGAGGCTAGCCTAGTCAGGAGCTGCTTGCAGGCAGCGGCAATCGTGAATCAACAGGAAAACATAAGTAGTGCTATCAAGCGACTAAAATATTTAATCGCGATTAATGTCGCGACTGTCATAGTTAACTTGCGATTAATCGCAATTTAATCGCACGTTTTTTTTTCACATGAAAAACCATTGTAATTCTCTTCTCAGCATAAAAAAGTGAATGGGCTTGCTCACCGTTCGAACTACGGGGGTACACGGGGGATCCAAGATCCCCTGAAACAGACATGAGATCCCTTGAAAACATGATTTGGGAAATGTTGGGGGGTCTCTAAAATATTGGCAAAATGTTTATTGACATAGCAATCATGTGTAACGGGAAGCATTTGCATATCCGAAGTGAGCGCACGATGGAGATCCGTGCTCTGAGACAAGTGCAAGCACCCCAAACCCCCCCCCCCCCCCCCCCAGGGAAAAAAGGGACCCCCCGAAAATATCGGCATAGTTACGAACACTGGTTGTACCAATGTTGTTTTTTTTTTTTATTTTTATTTTTTTAAATTTTTTTTATTGCAGAGCATAACACGTCTTGTCACAGCCACTGCAAAGTTGGGCTGGAGCCGCCGATGGGAAAACGAAACCTAAGCCGAGCACCGTGGCTTTTCGGGGGAGGGCAGAGGACTCTGGCTGTGCGGGGCGGGGCATTACAGTCTAGCTGCTATCGTTTTTCTAAGCAAAGTCTCTGTTCCAAGTTCCTGGCAGTTTCAAAAGCTTATGAAAAACCTACATCATGTCACAGAGCGTTAATTTCGCGATAAAAAAAATTATCGCCTTTAAAATTGAGTCAAGTTAACGCGTTAATAACGCGACATTTTTGACAGCACTAATAATAAGCCTTATTACATTATCTGGTTATGCAGTCTTTTTTAGAATTCGTCTCAAGTCCACATTGTTGATCTCTCACACACACCTCAATGATGCTTCATAATGTGTATTAATGCACTTAATTGGTTTAATACTTCTGTACATAAGTGTTTTATTTCACATTTATGGGAAGGGATCTCCGCAGAGACCAGTCCAGGCTCTTTCACATGTAGGACACACGTGGCATGTCGTTACGTAAGCCTTTTTTTTTTTTGCGCACAGCACTGTTAGGGGTCCAAGCAGCCTGGCCTCTGCAGGACGTGTCGGTTGGTTGATGAAGAAATGCAGTGATTCTTCGAGTTTTATCCTCGCGCTCTTTGCAGCTGTTCGGTTTGACTATCCCTTCAAATTGGGACGGAAACGGCTTCATTTAGGCAACGACTCGCCTGTCGCAGTACATCGCAGGATCCGCAAGGACAGCATCACGTCTCCGAGGACGGCTCTAGAGTTCACGCACACTTCTCTTCCCACCCCCCAGCGATTGCACTTGTCACTTCCTGTCATGTCTTTGGCCGGGCCGAGCGACGCCTCCTACGTCCGCCACTTGGCTTTTATGAGCGATTATTTGTAAAGACAGCTTGGCACAGCAGGAACAAAACAAAAGCCCCAGATGAATTGTGAGTGGCGACAGGATGATCGGCGTCAACTAACCTTGCAAAGGCCTGGTGCGAGTGCTCAGTGTTTGTAATGTGCCGAGTTGTGTTAACCCTGGGCCACTGACCATTAGCAAGTGCTCGGGGTTGAAACTGAAAGCAGGAGATGCTAATTCGGACCAGCTGCATGATGCAAAAGGGCAGCTGAACAGCTGTTTCCTGTCCCGTTTTGAGCCTCGTGATCTGCAAACGCACAAGACTCGATGATGGTGATCTTCAGAACAAATCCAGAATCCTTTTGTTTGCATGAAACCGCACACTTCCTGTCTTTCGCTTTACTCGAACCTGTAAAATATTTCTACTGTACTTCAGGCTTATTACGCCTGTATGTGGGATTGAGATGTGACCTGAGCTCTTTATAGACACGCTTGTGTCAGTCCATCACGACTTTCTTGACTCCTCTGCAGCTGCGGTGGCGTTTCCGTGGCAGTCGACTCTGCCTCAATCCGTTTCCAGTCCTTCTCGCTCGCTTCTTTCCTTTTTTGGTCGTCTCTTCTCTGTCTCACTTGTTCGACAGATCAAAGCCTGTCAAACTTGTCTCGAGGCGCTCATTACCCAGAATGCCTCGCACATGTAGCGGCATCCATAATGGGCTCCTGCTGCGCCAGAAACCCCAACAGGTTCAGCTTTCTGTCTCTCTCCATCTTCTTGTCGCTTTTCATCAGCAGTGGAGGAACTGTTTAAGAACAGGCTGGAGGAGGCTGGTGTGGACCACAGCGCTGAGTGACCCACAGTGCAGGAGCAGAGAATGTTCTCTGTGTAATGAGGTACAGAGTACCTCTCTCTCTCTCTGTCTCTCTCTCTCTCTCTCTCTCTCCGTCTCTCTGTCTCTCCCTCTCCATGTATCAGAGAGGCCTGAGAATGTTTTGACACTCAATTGTTTACTTGGAGTAAAATTTCTTCTCTCTCTCTCACTCACTTTTGTTATTCATTATTTTCTTTCTTTCTTTCTTTCTTTCTTCTCTTTCTTTCTTTCTTTCTTTCTTTCTTTCTTTCTTTCTTTCTTTCTTTCTTTCTTTCTTCTTTCTTTCTTTCTTTCTTTCTTTCTTTCTTTCTTTCTTTCTTTCTTTCTTTCTTTCTTTCTTTCTTTCTTTCTTTCTTTCTTTCTTTCTTTCTTTCTTCTTTCTTTCTTTCTTTCTTTCTTTCTTTCTTCTTTCTTTCTTTCTTTCTTTCTTTCTTTCTTTCTTTCTTTCTTTCTTTCTTTCTTTCTTTCTTTCTTTCTTTCTTTCTTTCTTTCTTTCTTTCTTTCTTTCTTTCTTTCTTTCTTTCTTTCTTTCTTTCTTTCTTTCTTTCTTTCTTTCTTTCTTTCTTTCTTTCTTTCTTTCTTTCTTTCTTTCTTTCTTTCTTTCTTTCTTTCTTTCTTTCTTTCTTCTTTCTTTCTTTCTTTCTTTCTTTCTTTCTTTCTTTCTTTCTTTCTTTCTTTCTTTCTTTCTTTCTTCTTCTTTCTTTCTTTCTTTCTTTCTTTCTTTCTTTCTTTTCTTTCTTTCTTTCTTTCTTTCTTCTTTCTTTCTTTCTTTCTTTCTTTCTTTCTTTCTTTCTTTCTTTCTTTCTTTCTTTCTTTCTTTCTACATTTACCTTTTCTTCTTTCTTTTGTTATCCCCCTCGCAAACGAAGTTTGGTGGGGGATATGGATGATTGTCGTCTTGTTTTCTTTGTCTAATCTCAGCTTTTCTCTTGCTTTTCTTATCTTTTTCTTTTGGTTTCTCTCTACTTTTTTCTTTTGTCTTTCCTTGTCTTTCTCTGTTATTCATTCATTTTTTTTCTTACTCGTTTTTCTTTCTTACATTACTCTTTCTTTTAATTTTTTTCCTTCCTTCTGTCCATCCTCACTCTCCTCACTCTGCTTTGTATGAGTTTTTATAAAATTTGGCAGTTAGTCTTCGCCACCTTTTTACAGCAGGTTTGGTGTACACCACTCAAGCACACTAGCGCCACTAATGGGGCAAATTGGACAAGTGTATTATAATAATAACTCTACAACACAATGAGACCGAAACAAAGATTCTACTTTTCTCTGATACTGAATTCAGTGGACACCATCACTGTGTTCCACCGTTCTGAATATTTTTCAGACAGTGTTTTCTCTTCTTCTTCCATCTTCTTATCCTACAAGTTTTGTCCGATTTTCCTCAAACGCATAAAGAGACCAACGGGAACAAACATTGTTTCTTGGGTTTTTGATATACGGTGTGGTTTGTCCAGAACATGCAAGCGAACTTCATGGCGAAGTTTCCAAACAGGAAGTGAGGGCATTTTCAGGCCAAACTTGGTATGTGAGTAAATGAGCTTTTCCTAAGGGATTCCAGGAAGTTTAGTCTGAACGGGGACCAGTCCAAGCGAAACTCATTTCTTGGATGTTTGAAGTTTTAAAGTCGCCAAATAAGAAGTGAGGGACTATCTCAGCAACACTTTGATGTTTTGCCATCAAATTGAGTCCGTCCCTGTGGTGGTGACAAAGTGCTGATGGTACCAACGGCTTCATGAGTCAGTAATGGGCGGGGCCGGCAAATGCTTGGCCCCCTTAATCACTGCTTGCAGCTATATTGCTTTCTTTTCACGGTTTCATTTGTTCCTGTTGCTTTCCGAACTTAGGAGAGCTCTCTCTCTCTCTCTCTCTCTCTCTGAAACCACAACTTCACAGGAGTTCGAACGCCTGGCAACAGCTGGGTATCACTTCTATTTTAAGTTCTTGTTTCTCATTTCTGTGCTCTAAGCACGCAAATTAGGGCGCGGTTTTCCTCCTTCATTAACACGCGCGTGCCTCGACTTGACTTTGGCACAACAATCACTCACTTATCCTAATTTTGCAGGAAACATATGTGAAGCCCAGTCCCCGGAGAACTGTCTGAACTGTTGAGTGCGGTGTTCCCTTTAATTGCTGAGAAAACTCACACTGTGAGAAGGACGAGAGCAGCTTTCACACAGCACAGCGAGGAAAACACTGCAACAAGGAAGCACGTCGGAATCGTCCGGCCTGAGATGGAACCGTTTTACTGGGAACTCGGCCTCCCCAAACCTGAGCTCGCAACCGCCTCCAGTTTACACCCCATCCAACGATCCGGTTCCTTTTAGCTCTGAACTCTTAAAAACGTGTAGCATTTTCAGTATTGATGCAAATAAATGATGGATTTAACCGCTCGAAAACGTCTCGACCCAAATCAATAGAGCTTTCAGGGCCTGTTTGTTTGTTTTATTTATTTATTTATTTATTTATTTTATTTTTTTGTTTCCAGTGTTAAATATAATAAGGAACATGGTTGAGTGTTTCGAGACTTGTGGAACATTCCGAATCAACGTGTTCAGGTTAATTGGTTGTTGTGGGACTCAAACTCGCTCGCTTCGCTTCGTTGTCTCTGTGCGTTTTTCTACATCCTCGGTTTACTCTCCACATTTTCACTTTGTACTTTTATTCTTTCATTCTTTTTTTTTCTGTTTACTCTGAGACTTTTTTCAATCTCTCATGTGTGTACAGTGGTGCTTGAAAGTTTGTGAACCCTTTAGAATTTTCTATATTTCTGCATAAATATGACCTAAAACATCATCAGATTTTCACACAAGTCCTAAAAGTATACAAAGAGAACCCAGTTAAACAAATGAGACAAAAATATTATACTTGGTCATTTATTTATTGAGGAAAATGATCCAATATTACATATTTGTGAGTGGCAAAAGTATGTGAACCTTTGCTTTCAGTATCTGGTGTGACCCCCTTGTGCAGGGCAATTCCATGTAAATGTCAACCTCACCATACAAAAATAAAGCAACATGTAATACATCAAAACCACTCCCAGAGATATCACCTAGGCCTGTATTTTACAGATGTGAATAAGTTGAACCAATTTGTAACCAACCTAATATGTCACGGTCAGTCTTTCTTATAATGTAAAATCCAAGCTAAAATCAACTTTGATCATGTACAATTCTATATTATTGCCACAAGCCACAGAAATGTATGCAAAAATCCACAAAACAGCAAAACAATAGCCATCCTAAATATTATTTAAGAACTTTGATAGTTTTAGCTGATATTTAGAGAGTTTTTCAAAGGGTTATGGTGGTTAAATTGCTGATTTTCTAAACATATGCCATGTCTATTTCAGACGCGTCACATCCATAACGGAATTTCGTCACATCCATAACGCTGACTTTTCCTTCCGAAACTCTGCATGAAATACAAAATATTTTAAACAAAGATTTTTTAATATTCACCTTGGACCCCTCTATCAAATGGATATCTCCATTTCGACATTAGGTTTACAATTTCACAGAGTTTGATAAAAATGTACAGTCACCCAAGAAAAGTGATACTTTTTCTGTCACATCCATAACGCATCTTTTATTGGCGTTTTCTGGCATGCCCTAGATGTACTATGGGAATTGTTCTTGTTCTATCACTTCTCCAGTATGGTACAGCCTTAAAATATGCAACACCTGTTTAAATACTGGGAGACAATAAAACATGCACTGGGTCATTTGTTGCCATTTTGAGTTCAAGTGTCACGTCCATAACGCTGGAATTGCTCTGCAGCAATAACTGCAACTAAACGTTTGCGGTAACTGTTGATCAGTCCTGCACACCGGCTTGGAGGAATTTTAGCCCATTCCTCCGTACAGAACAGCTTCAACTCTGGGATGTTGGTGGGTTTCCTCACATGAACTGCTCGCTTCAGGTCCTTCCACAACATTTCGATTGGATTAAGGTCAGGACTTTGACTTGGCCATTCCAAAACATTAACTTTATTCTTCTTTAACCATTCTTTGGTTGAACGACTTGTGTGCTTAGGGTCGTTGTCTTGCTGCATGACCCACCTTTTCTTGAGATTCAGTTCATGGACAGATGTCCTGACATTTTCCTTTAGAATTCGCTGGTATAATTCAAAATTCATTGTTCCATCAATGATGGCAAGCCGTCTTGGCCCAGATGCATCAAAACAGGCCCAAACCATGATACTACCACCACCATGTTTCACAGATGGGATAAGGTTCTTATGCTGGAATGCAATGTTTTTTTTCTTTCCAACACTTCTCATTGAAACCAAAGCGTTCTATTCTGGTCTCATTCGTCCACAAAACATTTTTTCAATAGCCTTCTGGCTTGTTCACGTGATCTTTAGCAAACTGCAGACGAGCAGCAATGTTCTTTTTGGAGAGCAGTTGCTTTCTCCTTGCAGCCCTGCCATGCACACCATTGTTGTTCAGTGTCCTCCTGATGGTGGACTCATGAACCAACCACCAACATCCCAGAGTTGAAGCTGTTCTGTATGGAGGAATGGGCTAAAATTCCTCCAAGCCGATGTGCAGGACTGCTCAACAGTTACCGGAAACGTTTAGTTGCAGTTATTGCTGCACAAGGGGGTCACACCAGACACTGAAAGCAAAGGTTCACATACTTTTGCCACTCACATATATGTAATATTGGATCATTTTCCTCAATAAATAAATGACCAAGTATAATATTTTTGTCTCATTTCTTTAACTGGGTTCTCTTTATCTACTTTTAGGACTTGTGTGAAAATCTGATGTTGTTTTAGGTCATATTTATGTAGAAATATAGAAAATTCTAAAGGGTTCACAAACTTTCAAGCACCACTGTACACACATGAGAGATTGAAAAAAGTCTCAGAGTAAACAGAAAAAAAAAGAATGAAAGAATAAAAGTACAAAGTGAAAATGTGGAGAGTAAACCGAGGATGTAGAAAAACGCACATTAGCCAATGTGAGAGAGGCCTTCAGTTGCTTAGAAGTTACCCTGGGGTCCTTTGTGACCTCATCGTCTATTACATGCCTTGCTCTTGGAGTGATCTTTGTTGGTCGACCACTCCTGGGGAGGGTAACAATGGTTTTGAATTTCCTCCATTTGTACACAATCTGTCTGACTGTGGATTGGTGGATTCCAAACTCTTTAGAGATGGTTTTGTAACCTTTTCCAGTATCAACAACACTTTTT
This sequence comes from Neoarius graeffei, assembly GCF_027579695.1. NCBI lineage: Eukaryota > Metazoa > Chordata > Actinopteri > Siluriformes > Ariidae > Neoarius > Neoarius graeffei. The sequence goes on from NC_083570.1 coordinate 20,984,451, forward strand.
CTGAGGTCCTCAGAAATCTCCTTTGTTTGTGCCATGATACACTTCCACAAACATGTGTTGTGAAGATCAGACTTTGATAGATCCATGTTCTTTAAATAAAACAGGGTGCCCACTCACACCTGATTGTCATCCCATTGATTGAAAACACCTGACTCTAATTTCATCTTCAAATTAACTGCTAATCCTAGAGGTTCACATACTTTTGCTACTCACAGATATGTAATATTGGATCATTTTCTTCAATAAATAAATGACCAATTATAATATTTTTGTCTCATTTGTTTAACTGGGTTCTCTTTATCTACTTGTAGGACTTGTGTGAAAATCTGATGTTGTTTTAGGTCATATTTATGCAGAAATATAGAAAATTCTAAACGGTTCACAAACTTTCAAGCACCACTGTACATGTGCTTGCTATCTTACGTTTTATTTTATTTATTTATTTTTAAAATTTTATTTCTGTCTTTGTTCCACGGAATAATGCAGCCGGGGGTCCCCAGAAGCTGAAGGGCTTTAGATGCCTGGAGATGGCTTCTCAGCTATTTCCAGGCACATTTTTGTGATCTTCAAAAGCCAAATTACACTACAAATTGAATCTAACTTATGAGAAAATGTCCGAAGATTCAAGAAAAACATGCTTGAAGTTCGACGAAAACAGTAGCGCACAGGTCAGTTCCATGTCTAGAAAAAAGTACGGACGGGGCGGGCGGGCAAGGCTGTGTTCCAGTTGGTTACAGCTTACTGGGACTCCTATACAGGTACTATAATAACGCTCATGAAACATTTATGTCAGCAATGACTATACCATGTTTGTAATAAGTCTATAAGAAATTTAGTAATTAACAACACAACTATTCTTACATCATAGAGTTAAAATTTTGAGGACGAGATTCCAACTTTGTAACCAAATGACTTTCAGAACTAAACATGGTCATATCATTTGGCATTCGGACTAAAATCTGCTGGACGAGAACTTAGAAAATAAAAATTCCATTAAAATATAAATCTACATTGTACAAAGCGCATGACTATGACCGTCATTTTTATTATGAATGAAAAAATGCACATAACATAATCGCTGATTGGCAGTTTGGCACTGAACATAATACTGTAGTGCAAAGTTTCATGTAAACTGAACGCTTAGGCCCTGTCCACACAGCAACGAATTCAGGTGAATCTGATAAAATTGTTTATCGTTTCGGCCTGGCGTCCACACGGCACCGGCGTTTTGGGTGCCCCAAAACGATATTTTTTGAGAACGGGTTCCACAGTGGAAAAATCTGGCAACGGCGCCGTTGCGAAGTCGTCTGGATGAGTAGAACGGATTTGTTTAAGATGACATCACAACCACATGACTAGAACAAGCAGCACTCTCGCTGTTTTGTATGAAACACTGCATTGCATTCACTTTTGTATACAGCTTTTCTTTTAAATAAACAAGTAACTGAACCATTTCTTGAATTTTTTATTTTTTTTTATTGGATAAGACTGCTTTTCAAAATGTTCACACACAATATAAAAAGTTATATAAATTTATATAAAAATGCTTTTCAAAATGTTCACACACAATAAGAAAATTAAGTTATGGGCAATTCCATGTAAATGTCAACCTCACAGGAGATCCCAAATTTCAAACTAAACAATCTAAATAAATAAATACATAAATAAATATTTTGATCACCTAATACATCACTGTCAGTCTTTCTTTCTTATAATGTAAAACCCAAGCTAAAATCAACTTTGATCATGTACAATTCTATATTATTGCCACAAGCCACAGAAATGTATGCTAAAATCCACAAAACAGCAAAACAAAATAGCCATCCTAAATATTATTTAAGAACTTTGATAGTTTTAGCTGATATTTAGAGAGTTTTTCAAAGGGTTATGGTGGTTAAATTGCTGATTTTCTAAACATATGCCATGTCTATTTCAGACGTGTCACATCCATAACGGAATTTCGTCACATCCATAACGCTGACTTTTTTCCTTCCGAAACTCTGCATGAAATACAAAATATTTTAAACAAAGATTTTTTTTTAATATTCACCTTGGACCCCTCTATCAAATGGATATCTCCATTTCGACATTAGGTTTACAATTTCACAGAGTTTGATAAAAATGTACAGTCACCCAAGAAAAGTGATACTTTTTCTGTCACATCCATAACGCATCTTTTATTGGCATTTCCTGGCATGCCCTAGATGTACTATGGGAATTGTTCTTGTTCTATCACTTCTCCAGTATGGTACAGCCTTAAAATATGCAACACCTGTTTAAATACTGGGAGACGATAAAACATGCACTGGGTCATTTGTTGCCATTTTGAGTTCAAGTGTCACGTCCATAACGCTGGAATTGCTCACATATAAAACTATGCACACTAATAAAACTAATTTGTGATGCCTCACCGAATCCAGGGACACATGTCGGCCGAAACGAATCCAAGATGATCGCAAAAGAAGCATTTTTTTTTTTTTCGAAATTTGTGATTTTCGTTTTTTTTCCATCATGTGCAAGTTGAGATCTTGAAGAATGCAATCAGTATTTCAGATAATAGATTGTTTTGTTGGAAAAGCATACATTTTTTATTGCAAATTGTCTCGTTTTTGTCAGGACTGTAGCCTGCTGGGGGGTGTGGGTAAATTACCATATGGGCCATTCACATGATGATTTAAGTCTTTTTTTTGTTTGTTTTTTTTCTTCGCAAATCAGCTGTATGATACGAGCTGAGCTCGTGGCTACTTAAGCTGCATACAGGCGTGTAATTTCACTATGGAATGAGCAAGCTAAACAGAGCGCAGAGGAGCTGAAACACCGCGAAGCAAACACACACGGTATTTACATCGGAGATAACCATTTCTAGCAAAAAAAAAAACAACCAAAAGGAAGCTAGGATTACATTCCATCGGAGGCATTGGTGTGTGCAAGGCGCCGTTTCTCTTTCTGATGGGGTAAGTTTATTAATCTAAGGCTGTGTGGTTATTTTTGCATGTAACGGAGAGTGTTGTGGTTTGGTTAAGCCTAGGTCACGACCGGACGTACGATTTTTTGGCCGTGTGATTTTTGGCGTTTCCCAAACCGCTGCTTTTTTTTTTTTTTTTTTTTTGTTCACGGAGAAAGACGCGCGTTGGCCGTAAGTTTGTCTTGCAACCTGAAAAAAACGTAAGCGCCCGTAGAGTTTGTTTGACATGACAATGAACCTCTGCGGCCGGTCTGCGGCTCGAAAATCAGCACATCACACGCGCGCTCTCGTGCGTTTCATGCGCGCTCTCGTGCGTTTCTTGCGTTTTTTGCATGTAGACCGGCCGTAGGAGCGCGTACTGTACGGCCGGTTGTGACCGAGGCTTTACATGAAACTAGTGTTGTGTTAGTTGTGTCATCATTGTGCTATCTTTCTTTCTTACGGTGTGAGTAATTTTTCAACCACAAAACGTTAAAGTATACTTTAGGACTTATTTTTGTACTTCATAATTGTGTTGGGCATACTTTGCATGGAAGGAAAATTGACATGGTGATCTTTGTTTACATGAAAGTAGCATCGTGCTCGTAGGGGGTAGGGCTTTCCTTAATGTCATGCAGATGAGCACCATTATGTGCCCGCCCTACACCCAGAGTAGCTGAGATGGAAAACTTTGAGGGCGATTTTCTCCCTTTTCTGTTTTAAGAGGTATACACTTTCAAAAGGCCACACATTCTTCAAATATTGTCAGATCTCCACATGGAAGGCATCATTGGGAAGCTTAGAAACTGTCCTTTCTGAATCTGTCAATAGCTCAAAATGCCCCCGGGCCGACATGTGTCCCTGGATTCTGGATTTGGGCACATTTGTACACACAGAAGGCACGATTTCCTCGTGTAGTCGCAGCCATCTTCTTCTTGTTGTTGTGTGTTTGTTCCTGTGAGCGCTTCATGCCGGGTAGAAGAAGGGGTTTATGCGTGTAACAGACGTTGCGTTGTGTTGTTCACCAGTCTTTTTATTCTGAAGAAATGAGACACAAATACACTGCTGAGGACGGGCTGCAAACGTCCAGTGGCATTGGCGCTTACATTTCCAAAACGAACTGAAAGAGGCCAGCGCTTCGTTCCCATAACTACCTGCTCTCTTAAAGGGCCAGCGCAGAATTTCCCCACCACTACACACAATGGCAAGTGGAAAAAAATAAACCCGTTACATGCGCATGCGTCCTACTTCTTCTTCTATTGTTCTGGTGTCTCCGATGGGACCGTCTTACAGCGCACGTAGAGGTGTGGCATGTGTATTGCATCGTTTTCAGCAAGCGTTGCGTTGCCATATGAACCTGATATTTTACTGATCCGTTGCCCATGCGGACGCGATATTTAAATTTTTTTTTTTACCCGCTAAAAAAAAATCTCATTGCCGTTGTCGTGTGGATGTAGCCTTAATCAACCAACTGGAACAATCGGATACCGTTAACCCAAAAAATATTAGTTCAACTACACCGTGCAATAAAAACACCAGTGAATACTGAGTGGATTATTGTCTTATTCAGTGTGCCACTCGGGGAGAAGGAGGTGCCTGGGAATTTTAGCGGGGCAAGGACCGTCGGTGGCCGAGTTATGAACCTTTAAAGTCGCTCCCACGGGGGCCCCTGTTTCACAGGCCATGCTATGACACACAGTGGCGCTTGAAGGCTTGTGAATCCTTTAGAATTTTCTATATTTCTGCATAAATATGACCTTAAACAACATCAGATTTTCACACAAGTCCTGAAAGTAGATAAAGAGAACCCAGTTAAACAAATGAGACAAAAATATGATATAAAAAAGGCCGCTCCATTTATTTCTCCTTTGCTTTTTGTTTTTCAAACCCCTCTCTCCTTTTATCTCCTGTCTTTCACGCTTATTTTTTCTTCTGTTTCTGCTTTTTCTGTTCTCTCTTTCTTGCTTTCCTTCTGTCGTCACTTCTTTTTATTTTTTCTTTCGTTCCATCTTCTCGCTTGCTATTCCCCTTCTTGCACTTTTTCCTTCGACCTGATTCAGTTTCAGCCCGGAAACAAAAACGCACATTTGTTCCATTTTAATTTTTTTTTTCTTTTGTTCGTTCTTCATTTCCATCAAGCTATCTTTCATTCTCTGTTCTCTCTCTCTCGCTGTATTTCTCTTATGCTGCCTTTCATTCTATCTGCTCTTTTCCTCTCTTCTCTCTTTCCCATCTTCCTATCCTTCTTCTCTCTCTTTTGCTCCATTTATTTCTCCCTTGCTTTCTTTGTTTTTCAAACCCCCCTCTCTCTCTCATCTTTCATGCTGCCTTTTTTCCTTCTCTCTTTCTGCATTTTGTCTTGCGCTCTTGCTTTTTCTGTTCTCTCTCTCGTTCTTGCTTTCCTTCTGTCTTCACTTTGTAATTTTTTCTTTCTTTCCATCTTCTCGCTTGCTATTCCCCTTCTTCTTCCAGTTTCAGCCCGGAAGCAAAAGCACATTTGTTCCACTTGTTGAGTAATGTTTGTGTTTATGGACAGTAACGATTCGAGCCCTGGGCGATGTGGACACGGTGCTGTGGAACTCCTCGTGCTCAGAGCTGCCCCCTGTGGAGAGCGTGAGCGAGGAGAACCCCATAATGGATTCTGTGTGCAGCATGTGGTGTTTACGATCAGCGGCTTTCTTTATGAGCGAGCGGCAGTGAACGGAGTTTGGCGCGAGGGATTTGTGTTAATAGGCGACATCCTCCTAGAGTTTCGCTGATCGTTAAATCAGTATGGAAACGATGAAGTCGGGGTGAGGTGAGGTGCAGTTCGCAGAAAACATCAAAACCATACCGGAATGTGGAAACTCGTACAAGAGATTTCTGAATGAATGTTTGTATAAATGCCTGAGTGTGGCTTTACTCTGCATTTCCACTTGACTGAATGCAGCTCCACTGATCTAAACGGAATAAAATAAACAAAATGCACGAAACCAGGAGTTTGGCACAAACGTATTTAAAAATGGAGCACAGACGTACAACCCCGATTCCAAAAAAAAGTTGGGACAAAGTACAAATTGTAAATAAAAACGGAATGCAATAATTTACAAATCTCAAAAACTGATATTGTATTCACAATAGAACATAGACAACATATCAAATGTCGAAAGTGAGACATTTTGAAATTTCATGCCAAATATTGGCTCATTTTGAAATTTCATGACAGCAACACATCTCAAAAAAGTTGGGACAGGGGCAATAAGAGGCTGGAAAAGTTAAAGGTACAAAAAAGGAACAGCTGGAGGACCAAATTGCAACTCATTAGGTCAATTGGCAATAGGTCATTAACATGACTGGGTATAAAAAGAGCATCTTGGAGTGGCAGCGGCTCTCAGAAGTAAAGATGGGAAGAGGATCACCAATCCCCCTAATTCTGCGCCGACAAATAGTGGAGCAATATCAGAAAGGAGTTCGACAGTGTAAAATTGCAAAGAGTTTGAACATATCATCATCTACAGTGCATAATATCATCAAAAGATTCAGAGAATCTGGAAGAATCTCTGTGCGTAAAGGTCAAGGCCGGAAAACCATACTGGGTGCCCGTGATCTTCGGGCCCTTAGACGGCACTGCATCACATACAGGCATGCTTCTGTATTGGAAATCACAAAATGGGCTCAGGAATATTTCCAGAGAACATTATCTGTGAATACAATTCACCGTGCCATCCGCCGTTGCCAGCTAAAACTCTATAGTTCAAAGAAGAAGCCGTATCTAAACACAATCCAGAAGCGCAGACGTCTTCTCTGGGCCAAGGCTCATTTAAAATGGACTGTGGCAAAGTGGAAAACTGTTCTGTGGTCAGACGAATCAAAATTTGAAGTTCTTTATGGAAATCAGGGACGCCGTGTCATTCGGACTCCAGAGGAGAAGGACGACCCAAGTTGTTATCAGCGCTCAGTTCAGAAGCCTGCATCTCTGATGGTATGGGGTTGCATTAGGGCGTGTGGCATGGGCAGCTTACACATCTGGAAAGACACCATCAATGCTGAAAGGTATATCCAGGTTCTAGAGCAACATATGCTCCCATCCAGACGACGTCTCTTTCAGGGAAGACCTTGCATTTTCCAACATGACAATGCCAAACCACGTACTGCATCAATTACAGCATCATGGCTGCGTAGAAGAAGGGTCCGGGTACTGAACTGGCCAGCCTGCAGTCCAGATCTTTCACCCATAGAAAACATTTGGCGCATCATAAAATGGAAGATACGACAAAAAAGACCTAAGACAGTTGAGCAACTAGAATCCTACATTAGACAAGAATGGGTTAACATTCCTATCCCTAAACTTGAGCAACTTGTCTCCTCAGTCCCCAGACGTTTACAGACTGTTGTAAAGAGAAAAGGGGATGTCTCACAGTGGTAAACATGGCCTTGTCCCAACTTTTTTGAGATGTGTTGTTGTCATGAAATTTAAAATCACCTAATTTTTCTCTTTAAATGATACATTTTCTCAGTTTAAACATTTGATATGTCATCTATGTTCTATTCTGAATAAAACATGGAATTTCGAAACTTCCACATCATTGCATTCCGTTTTTATTTACAGTTTGTACTTTGTCCCAACTTTTTTGGAATCGGGGTTGTAAATCCGTGGCTGTTTTTCCGAATAGATTTAAGTTTACGAGTAAGCAGTCATCCTCTGTGAAGTGATTTTGAGATAATAACTCTGTTTTGTCGTGTCTTTCGCCAGCGGTGAAGAGGCTGATGAAGGAAGCAGCTGAACTCCGAGATCCCACTGAGCACTATCACGCCCAGCCTCTGGAGGTGAGCTTCGGGGATGGGAGCGCGCGTGTGTGTGTGTGTGTGTGTGTGTGTGGTGGGAGGGGGGGAACGCAATCAGGCCTTTTGTGAGCAGAAGCACTTCTGCGCTTCAGAGCATTGCACTCAAAATAAACCGCCTCAGTGGCAAACACTGCTCATTGTGAATAAAGATGGATTTCAGTCCTGCCTCGAGAGCGCAATAGTGAAGGAAATAAGGTCGAAAGGTTAAAAACATGTCCAATCCATTTCAAGTGTCCTGCAAAATTGCACTTTGTTCTGACAAACAAGGTTTAAAACATCGTCACATGTTTGGGATGTGCTGTTATTGGAAATGACTCCACTTTCTCCGTGTTGTGGATTACTTTCCTGTAACCCTGTGCCCTGCTGCGCTTTTATTCCTCCTCCAGTCCTGTGCAGAACTCTTAGGCACATGTAAAGAAATGCTGTCGACCAAAAACGGCTTAAAAATAATATAATGTTTCAGTATTTAAAGAAAAAATAAATACTATGAAGAGTAAGCAGTAAGGCATGGTAAATAAATAAGTAAATGAAAGGACGTCAGTATTTGGTGTGAGACGAGGATCTTCCAGAACCAGCCACAGTTCTTCTGGACACTTTCGCTACGTTCACACTGCAAGGCTTAATGCTCAATTCCGATTTTTTGTGAAATCCGATTTTTTTGTGAGGTCGTTCACATTAACAAATATATGCGACTTGTATGTGATCCTCAGTATGAACGAAAAGCGACCTAAAAGTGTTCCGCATGCGCATTGCAGGATACGACGACGTCACACGCAGTGAGCATGGCCAGTGTTTACGTAAGTAAAACCGCCCGGTTGCGGTATGACTCATCCAATCTAGCTTGAATAGCTGCATCCCCCCAAATGGAAATCAGCTCCCTAACCTCTGCGTCCTTCCATTGAGAAGATTCAGAACCTTCACAGCCCGAAGCATCCCTCGCATTGATGTCATGCGCAGGGGCGGAGATACGTTTTTAGAACTGGGGGGGGACAAAAAACTGGGGGGGACAAAGCTGCCAGCAAACCAACCCCAACATGCCTGTCAAGCTTGTTGTTAGTAACCATAGCAACCAAGCTCGAGCTCGCAACCTGTGCAGTCTGCGCAGCTCAACCAACCGAATATCAGTCTTTGTTTTGTTTTATGTGAGTTGTTGCAACTATGTATACACTGCTGTGCACCTCAATAAACCGAATGGTAATTAGTCTTTTGATTTTTCCGTGAGGTTTGCCTTATGCAAAGAAAGACAGCATAGACGTTTTTTCCTCCCTATAAGTGGGGGGGACCGAACGAGGTGAATTTAAATATGACTCGTCCCACCCTCTATCTGCGCCCGTGATTATGCGCCATGTTGTTGTAACTTTTTTTGAGAGACCCGCCGCCTACTTCAGCGCAGAATAGTGACGTTTGTGGCTTGTTGATGACGTGCAAGTCGGATGAATGCGACCTGGCGGTTCAGACTGAAGTCGCATATGAAAAGAGCGGATAGGAATCGGAATTAGCACCACATATCCAAACGGCCTGGGTCGGATTTGAAAAAATTGGATCTGTGTCGTTCATATTGTCAATAAAAGATCGGATACAGGTCACATATGGGCGAAAAGATCGGATTTGAGTCACTTCAGCCTGCAGTGTGAACGTAGCCTTTGACTTTCGCTCTCGCGTCTTCATTTTGCACCAAAACCCAGCAGCTTTCGTTATATTTTCTTTTCTAATCTGAAAAGTGCTCTCTTATGGAATCTGACACTCAGACCTCAGACGCAAACTTTTTTTTTCCCCCCCTTTTGTGCTGGAAAGCGAACGTTTGGACTCGATAATGTGGAAGCCATAAAATAGAAATCTTTAACAAAAGTTTGTATGGAAAAAAAACAAAACACAGGGGGCCTTAGACTTTTGCTCAGGGTTGTATATTGAGTATTCTCCCATGTTTGTCCATGTATGAGCGTTTCTGTGAATACTGAGAAATTTGATGTGGGCAGTTTGGCAGAAATGAAGTATGTTGGGTTTTGGTGTAAATGCTGCCTTCCCCAGCCCAGGAGAAAGGGCCGCAGCAGAGCCGCGCGCAACCGCTTTATTATTATTATTTTTTTAATAGCAGGAACACCGGATTTGACACCCATGGACACTGATAGGCAGTCGTCTGTCTGTCTGTCTGTCTGTGTCTCTTTGTCTGTCTTTCTGTCTATCTCACTCTCCCTCTGTCTGTCTGTGTGTCTATATCGGTCGGTCTCTTTCAGTCTCTCCCTCTTTCTGTCTATCTATCTCTGTCTCTATCTCAATCTCTGTCTCTCTCCCTCTCTGTTTGCCTATCTATCTGTCTGTGTCTCTCTGTCTATCTCTCTCTCTCCCCCTCTGTCTGTGTCTATATCTGTCTATCTCTCCCTGTGTCTGTCTCTCTCTCCCTCTGTCTGTCAAAATATGTCTCTCTCTTTATCTCTCTCCCTCTGTCTGTCTGTCTCTCAAGCTCTCTCTCCCTCTGTCTGTCTATATCTATCTATCTCTGTCTGTCTCTCTCTCTCCCTCCCCCTCTGTCTGGCTGTCTCTATCTATCTATCTATCTATCTATCTATCTATCTATCTATCTATCTATCTATCTATCTATCTATCTATCTATCTATCTGTCTCTCTCTTCCTGTTTGTCTGTAGTTGTCTATCTATCTGTCTCTCTCCCTGTCTGTCTGTCTCTCTCCCTGTCTGTCTGTCTCTCTCCCTGTCTGTCTATCTCTCTCTTCCTGTTTGTCTATATCTGTCTATCTATCTCTCAATCTCTCTCTCCCTCCCTCTGTCTATATCTATCTCTCTGTCTGTCTCTCTCTCCTCCTCTGTCTGGCTATCTCTGGCTGTCTCTCCCTGTTTGTCTATATCTGTCTCTCTCTCTCTCTCTCTGTCTGTCTGTCTCTCCCTGTTTGTCTATATCTGTCTATCTCTCAATCTCTCTCTCCCTCTGTCTGTCTGTCTGTCTGTATCTCTCTCTCCCCCCCTCTGTCTGGCTATCTCTGTCTGTCTGTCTATCTCTCCTATCTATCTCTGTCTGTCTGTCTCTTCCTATGTCTGTCTGTCTCTCTCTCTCCCCCCTCCCTGTCTGTCTGTCTCAATCAATCGGAATTTCCAATTTAACATAAATTGAAGACTAGAAAGAAAAGACGCCACAGCTAATGATGCCTCGGTCTCATAGAGGCTAGATGTAGCCAGAGTTGGACTAAGCTCGGCCTGTTACGTTTGTCTAGAATTTTGGCTTCATCAGTAGACCTTGTTTGTGGAATTGTAGCCTGCACTGCAGTATCCAGCAGTGTTAGCAATGCTAAATCTGCCTTAAAGTTGGCGTCACGTAGTTGACAAATTTTGGCCTTTTGGGCTTGCCATGTCTATTGGGATCAACTTCTTATCGCCCAGGGTCATGTGGGTGAAGGGAGTGGGCTGCCACTTTGTTTCATCATACTGACTACTTACCACAGTTAATCACGCAGATGTAATCACCGTCACATAGTTGACACGTTAAAAAATGGTACGCTTCAGTTTTTACACACACAAAAAAAACACATACCAAAAGCAGTACACACAATTGTGTGTATGAGATGTTGTTCTGTTGCCCTTCCTGCCAGATAACATGAGGCAGGCGAACCTTGTGTCTGAGTAACCGTTGCAACGCTGGGGCTGAACTCAACACTGTCACAGAGTTGACCGCAAGTTCGTGGGACACCTACTTTGGCTGAGCTGCAGTCGAAATGATTAAAAGCTACATGAAGTTGAGTTGTATTTTCTTTAAACACACTCGTATCCATGACATGCGCAGAGAGTAATCTTGTCTGCTGGCTTTCAGTGGAGAAATAACACTGTTGTTATTGCAAACCAAGGTTGCAGGTGGGACAAGTTAAGTTGGTCATTTTCATACTTATTTCGATTTTTTTCCAACAACTAAGAAATATCAGAGAGGTCTGCTGAATTTTTTCACAGTAGGCCCCAGGGAGTTCTTGCTGTATGGACAGGTTTTGGATCTCTCCCCATTACACAGGCCTAGAGATGGCTCTGGGGGGGACACATTTCTCAGTATTCACAGAAACCCTCCCATGTCTCCGTGTCCTCCTCAGGATAACCTCTTCGAGTGGCACTTCTCAGTGCGCGGGCCTCCAGATTCGGACTTCGACGGAGGGATCTACCATGGCCGCATCGTTCTTCCTCCCGAGTATCCAATGAAGCCACCAAGCATCATCCTCCTCACTGTAAGTCATTTTTCTCACCTGAAATCACTTTCCCAATGTCTAAAAATGGTAATAAATATATATAATTTTATTTTTTTGGAAGGAAAAAAAAAAGAGAATTTTATTTCCAAAAAAAAAAGAATTTAAATGTTCCTTTTGTTAAATAAATAAATAAATAAAAACCTTTATTTTCTTAATAAGCAGCAATAATTATTTACGCAGACTTGTAGAGGTTGGAGTACAACCCCGATTCCAAAAAAGTTGGAACAAAGTACAAATTGTAAATAAAAACGGAATGCAATGATGTGGAAGTTTCAAAATTCCATATTTTATTCAGAATAGAACATAGATGACACATCAAATGTTTAAACTGAGAAAATGTATCATTTAAAGAGAAAAATTAGGTGATTTTAAATTTCATGACAACACCACATCTCAAAAAAGTTGGGACAAGGCCATGTTTACCACTGTGAGACATCCCCTTTTCTCTTTACAACAGTCTGTAAACGTCTGGGGACTGAGGAGACAAGTTGCTCAAGTTTAGGGATAGGAATGTTGACCCATTCTTGTCTAATGTAGGATTCTAGTTGCTCAACTGTCTTAGGTCTTTTTTTGTCGTATCTTCCGTTTTATGATGCGCCAAATGTTTTCTATGGGTGAAAGATCTGGACTGCAGGCTGGCCAGTTCAGTACCCGGACCCTTCTTCTACGCAGCCATGATGCTGTAATTGATGCAGTATGTGGTTTGGCATTGTCATGTTGGAAAACGCAAGGTCTTCCCTGAAAGAGACGTCATCTGGATGGGAGCATATGTTGCTCTAGAACCTGGATATACCTTTCAGCATTGATGGTGTCTTTCCAGATGTGTAAGCTGCCCATGCCACACGCACTAATGCAACCCCATACCATCAGAGATGCAGGCTTCTGAACTGAGCGCTGATAACAACTTGGGTCGTCCTTCTCCTCTTTAGTCCGAATGACACGGCGTCCCTGATTTCCATAAAGAACTTCAAATTTTGATTCGTCTGACCACAGGACAGTTTTCCACTTTGCCACAGTCCATTTTAAACGAGCCTTGGCCCAGAGAAGACGTCTGCGCTTCTGGATCATGTTTAGATACGGCTTCTTCTTTGAACTATAGCGTTTTAGCTGGCGACGGCGGATGGCACGGTGAATTGTGTTCACAGATAATGTACTCTGGAAATATTCCTGAGCCCATTTTGTGATTTCCAATACAGAAGCATGCCTGTATGTGATGCAGTGCCGTCTAAGGGCCCGAATATCACGGGCACCCAGTATGGTTTTCTGGCCTTGATCCTTCCGCACAGAGATTCTTCCAGATTCTCTGAATCTTTTGATGATATTATGCACTGTAGATGATGATATGTTCAAACTCTTTGCAATTTTACACTGTTGAACTCCTTTCTGATATTGCTCCACTATTTGTCGGTGCAGAATTAGGGGGATTGGTGATCCTCTTCCCATCTTTACTTCTGAGAGCCGCTGCCACTCCAAGATGCTCTTTTTATACCCAGTCATGTTAATGACCTATTGCCAATTGACCTAATGAGTTGCAATTTGGTCCTCCAGCTGTTCCTTTTTTGTACCTTTAACTTTTCCAGCCTCTTATTGCCCCTGTCCCAACTTTTTTGAGATGTGTTGCTGTCATGAAATTTCAAAATGAGCCAATATTTGGCATGAAATTTCAAAATGTCTCACTTTCGACATTTGATATGTTGTCTATGTTCTATTGTGAATACAATATCAGTTTTTGAGATTTGTAAATTATTGCATTCCGTTTTTATTTACAATTTGTACTTTGTCCCAACTTTTTTGGAATCGGGGTTGTAAATTGTAATAACCTATTAGCTAAAATATTCCTTTTATTCAAAATGAAAAAGGTTAATAACAAATAGTCTTTTTCTGAATAAATCTTTTGTATTACCTCCATCTGCTTCTCTTTTCTTTAGCGTTCGGCAGTCTGTAAAAAACAAAACAAGAGAGCTCTGATTTCTTGTTTTTTCCATTTTAGATCTGTTTTTTATGTTTTCACAGCATTAGAGCTGTGTTACTTCCGCCTGTGGGGAAGTTATGTGCATTCCCGCTATTTAAATAATATTGGCTGACTTTTTTTTTTTGTGGTATATCAGGTATATTCCATTCAGCTACTTGTCTATCTGATACACCATGAAAAAGCCATTATTATTATTATTATTATTATTATTATTATTATTATTATACGTATTCTTTTCGGGTGTTTAACGCATGTTTCTCTTTCAAAATTTTCTCAAAATCTTCCATATTTAACGAAGCAAACCTGGCAGCCATGTTTGTTTACAAATTGTCAGTCACTCGCTAGCGCGGAAGTTTTACATCTCCGACGTGTGACGTCATGTCTTGACAACCATGCAATATCGTAAACCATATTCAACGCTTGTTCTCCGTTGGGTAGAGTGATTGTAATATACGTAGGATAAGCGATATGCTAACAATATTGCATGCTATCGAACCAAATGAATGAAACCCGCTAGAAGGGAGTAGAACACGTTTTTATTCCAAGGAAAAAGTGTCCAGTATGTATAATAATGTGCGTTATAGTACAGTTTGCTGTCTAAGCAACACAGTTACAGCTAGGAGAAGCTAAGATATTACGCGCAGCCTGATAATCATGATTCTTTTTTTCATTGATTCGAATAGTCATAAATTCTTATCGCCATTTATTGTCGCGTTATCTATACCGAATACACCAGCCCTGTGAGTTCTTATGATGCTGCCAGTCAGTTAATAATAATAATAATAATAATAATAATACAGTCCCTGACAAAAGTCTTGTCGCTTATCCATTTTGTAGAAACAACAGCTTATAACCTGACTTTTAATTAATCCATTGGTTTTAGAAATGGCTCATATGAAAGCTAAAACCCTCCCAAATTATGTTTAATACACTAAAATAAATTTGCTTCACTGAAGAAAGATCGATCATTTAATGAACACAGAAAGGTCAGATTTTGGCAAGACAAAAGTTTTGTCGCCTACAGAGAGTAATGTGAAAATTGAACAAATAATTTACTTCAAATACAAAAATATGTTGCATAACATCAGTGAAGTAAGTAGTGGTGCTGTGAGATCCATATTTAATATCTTGTATGACTTCCATGAGCTTGAAGGACTGAGCGGTTTGACAATGATTCATACAATTTATTGATGAAGTTATCAGGAATAGCATAGAAAGCAGTCTTACATGCCTCCCAGAGTTCATCAAGATTCTTTGGTTTCGTCTTCCATGCTTCCTCTTTCATTCTACCCCAGACATGCTCAATGATGTTCATGTCTGGTGACTGGGCTGGCCAGTCCTGGAGCACATTGATCATCTTCGCCTTGAGGAACTTTGATGTAGAGATAGAAGTATGCGATGGAGCACCATCCTGCTGCAAAATTTGACCCCTTTTATGGTTGGGAATGTAAGAGGTAGCTAATACTTCTTGATATTTTAGGCTATTGATATTGCCTTCCACCCTGCAAATCTCTCGCACACCCCCATACTGGATGTAACCCCAAACCATGATTTTTCTGCCACTAAACTTAAAGGGCTGATGACACAAACATGACTCTATGCAATTTCTTAAATAAACTATACAACATGGCAAACGTTAGATTTCTGTTATAATTACGTGAAAAGAAGCTGTTGTTACGCAAATATCCAACTTTTAATTGCACAGCGCAAGAAAACTGGGTCCGTGGCTCGCGGCCATGTTGTGACGTCAGCGGAAGAACGCGCTGCAGTTCACTGGCTGTTCTACTCTGGTTCTACTCAATGGAAATGGTGCATGAAAACGCCGGTGAACTCTCTAGTACTAGCTCTTCCTCTTCTGGGAGTCTAGAATTGTGTTGATCTCTTCCGAATAGAATCTATGATAGTCTACCCTCTTTACCCTTTGCCTCTCGTTGCTAGGCGGCAGTTACATGAAAGCCGCAAGCTTTCACAAGCAAATACATGACTGATATCATGCCGACTTTATGATTACATTTATGATTATCATGTAGAATTTATAGCTCTACGTACCTTTATCTTATGTCATTTCACAACACATGTTCTGACAGGAGGACTGTCTTTGGATCCGGCATAGCTACTAGTAGACCCCCTCCGGAATACTGGCAGTGTTGCCAGATTGGGAGGTTTCCTGCCCAGTTGGGCGGTTTCAAGTGCATTTTGAACATATTTTGGGCTGGAAAACTTAAGCAGTATCTGTTGCCAGATACTGCTGACGTTTTCCAGCCCAAAATATGTTCAAAACCCACCAAAATACACTTGAAACCGCCCAACTGGGCGGGAAACCTCCCAATCTGGCAACACTGTGTAGGCACTGCTGATGGCAGTAACACACGTTTGTGCTGAACTGAACACCCAAGAGATTCCTTTAAGCTGGGAAGGGTGTCAAAACAATCCAAATCGAAGTGTTCAGAGCACAGGACGGATGTTGGTGAGGGCTCCCACTTGTCACGAGTGCGCCTGACTTGCTTCACCCACTTCGCATGCAGCTCGGGATCTCTGGGAAACTTGAATAAACTTACCCCATCCTTGTGGGTTTTGGAGCAAAAGCCGGAAACACAACACGAAGGCATAATAACTATATATATAATAATGTATAATAAAAATACTAATAATGACAAACTGAACACCTGTCGCATCAACAACAAACTGGTAAGTTAGGAGGAAGGTTCTTTCGCTGACGTCATATAGCCCCTCCTCCTCCTTCGTCTCCTGGGTGCTGCAGCCCCGTCAAATTTGCCCAAATAGCCGCGTTTATCATCATAACTTGTAAAATAGGCGCCTTCGTGAATTAATATATGGATCATCGGGAATTACTTTTTATGTTATAAAACATCGCCAAAGATGTCAAAAACGTGTCATCAGCACTTTAACTGTTTTCTGGGTGAATCTCGGATCCATGCGGGCTCCAGTAAGTCTCCTGCAATGTTTGCGGCGGCTGTGATGTACAGTCCCTGACACAAGTCTTGTTGCTTGGGTACAAGTTGATCTGAAGTGCCCCTTAAATATATGTCTAATCAATTTTTTTACAAGAAATGGCTAATTTCAATCCCAACAGCTTTTGAAATAATGTTTTGGTGCCAAACGAAACTGCTGAAAAGATCAAGATGCTCCAGGACTGGCCAGCCCAGTCACCAGACATGAACATCATGGAGCATGTCTGGGGTAGAATGAAAGAGGAAGCATGGAAGACGAAACCAAAGAATCTTGACGAACTCTGGGAGGCATGTAAGACTGCTTTCTTTGCTATTCCTGATGACTTCATCAATAAATTGTATGAATCATTGTCGAACCGCTCAGTCCTTCAAGCTCATGGAAGTCATACAAGATATTAAATATGGATCTCACAGCACCACCACTTACTTCACTGATGTTATGCAACATATTTTTGTATTTGAAGTAAATTATTTGTTCAATTTTCACATTACTCTCTGTAGGCGACAAAACTTTTGTCTTGCCAAAATCTGACCTTTCTGTGTTCATTAAATGATCGATCTTTCTTCAGTGAAGCAAATTTTAGTGTATTAAACATAATTTGTGAGGGTTTTAGCTTTCATATGAGCCATTTCTAAAACCAATGGATTAATTAAAAGTCAGGTTATAAGCTGTTGTTTCTACAAAATGGATAAGCGACAAGACTTTTGTCAGGGACTGTAAGTGTCTAGATTAAATGCCTGCACTTTCTAGATCAAGTATAGTACACGATAGTAAAATCTGTTCTTTTATAATTTTGTAATTGTTCTTGAGTTCAATACGGTTCCCTCCAAACCAACAAATCAGAAAATCAATACCGTTTGATCAAACTAGATGTTCATATTAGGAAACTACTAGTGCTGTTTGATAATGGCTGTAAATAAATGAAAGCAAGTTTCTCAATCATCCTGAGCCTTTTTTTTTTTTAAATAAAAGAGCAACTTTCTCAGAGTTGGTGGCAAAAGAAAGGATGCGATCGAAGGCATCATACTGACAGCCTGATTCAGTGGCAGATGTAAAGCTGCTCTTTGCATTACTACCAAGGCCCGCACTCACCCTGCTGAAATGTTGGTGTTTGTTTGAGAGATGTAAAAACGGCTGTTGATTTATTATTCCCTTACTAGCAACGTAGACGTTTGTCAAAGGCTGTGCTCGTCATCTTGTTCTTGTTCCTCTCCCACTCGGTTTTTCCTTCTCCTCTTTTATCTTCAGAGATCAATATGTCATTTTTCCCCCATCGCTCTGATTTCTAGCTTTAGCTTTCCATCTTCTGATCATACTACCACGTTTTTCCTTGTCGTTCCCTGATACTTTTTTTTTTTAATTAGTGCCAAAATCTGTTTCTGCAGCCCAACGGGAGGTTTGAAGTTGGGAAGAAGATCTGCCTGAGCATATCTGGGCATCACCCTGAGACCTGGCAACCCTCCTGGAGCAGTGGGTACCACAGAGACCATGAACCACATCCACACAAAATACACAACAACAACCACCCACACTTCACTAAACATATCACCAGTGCTCTGTGCCCACTGGGTACATGTAGCAAATGAGGGATTAAAGGGTTCATTTGAATTTAAATGAAGTCATTACACTAATGTCCTTGTGGCACTGGTGTCTTCTGGATTGTTCTATCAGCATGCTTTCAGTTTGCTCCTAATTAAAAAAAAAAAATTAAAACCTCAAATGGTTTGGAGACAGGAAATTATAGAAGAGGCAAGAAATTACACTCGCGCTCAAACAAAAACAACAAAGCTCCTGGTCATGACGCCATACCTGCAGAATTACCGAAAGCCAAAGGTCTAACAGCTATAAATAAGTTACTAGTGTTGCTTACCAAGATCTGGAATGAAGAACTGATTTCTGAAAACTGGATAAAATGCCTCATTGTGAAAATTCCCCAAAAAAGGAGATACTACTCAGTGAGACTCGGTGTCTCAAACTGGTGCGGGAACACACTGCTTCCTGGAACATCGAAAATATTAGGCAAGATCATCAAATGAATTATTGATAACACATTGAGAATGGAGCAGTCTGGGTATAGAAAAGGCCGAGGCACAACAGAACAAATTGTCATCTTGAGAAATATCCTTGAATGACCCATAGAATGGAACTCGAACCCATACCTTTTGTTTTGTTGATTATGGAAAAGCTTTCGACAGTGTGCACAGACCTACTTTGTGGAAAATCACAAGTTACAGAATACTGCCAAAGATCATAAACATCGTAAAGCTACTCCAAACTAACACCAAATGCGCTGTCGTTGGTAGTTCCGGCCTATCTGATTTGGTTTGAAGTAAAATCAGGTGTCAAACAAGGATGCGTAATGGCTGGGCTGGTGTCCATATTCTGCCCGTCCGTATAATCCATGTCAGGTTTTTACGATTGGGGTCTCCCCTATGCCGTCTGGCCTGCCGGCGATCTTCGAGATTGCGTTCTGAGAGCGCTTTTCCCTGAGAGATGTTGCAGTGCCAGGACTTTGTCAAGGGCAATATCATGCCAGTCTTTGTCGAAGCAGAAAGCCTTCAAGTATGCAGTCTTTCCAGCATTTCTTCGGTCGACCCCTTGGCCTTGAACCCTGCATTAACTCACTGAAGAGAAATTGCTTCGGCATCCGGGTGCCGTCCATTCTGCAGACATGGCCCAACCAGCGGAGCCCATTGCCTCGGATGATTGTCTCTCCGGTGGTTGATTTTGCACGTCTGAGGACCTTGGTGTTCATGATGTGATGCCACCACTTGATGTTGAGCAAGCGACGTATGGACCGTTGATGGAATACCTCTAAAATGTGGAGCTGCTTGGCGAATGTCGGCCAGGTTTCGCTTCCGTAGAGTAGTGTTGGAAGAACAATGGAGTTCTACACCTTCAGCTTGGTTGAAATGGACAGGCCGTCCCTGCTCCAGCATCTAGAGTTGAGGGAGCGGAAGGCGACCGCAGCACGACTTATCCGTTTCCTGATTTCAGGCATTAGGCGACCTAATGCCTGAAATGAAACATTAGTGATCAACTAATTATTAGTCATGTCGCAAACCACAAACGCCAACAGACATGGAATAAGATGGGGAAATGCAAAGTGTCCTCGAAGACCTACACTATGCTGATGATCTTGTACTCCTTTTCAAACCGTTTCTCCGATATGCAAAACAAAGTCACCGATCTGGATAAACATAGCTATGAAACCGGATTAAAGATCAATGTTAAGACGACTAAATCTCCCAGATTCAGCGCAAGCAATCAAAATCACTTCAGAATAAACAACGAACAAATTGAAGTCGATGAATTCGCATATCTTGGTGCTTTAATCAACAAAAATGGAAGTGCTGACAACAAACTCGAATGAATAAAGCCAGGCTTGCCTTCAGAACACTTGGGAAGGTTTGGAGCAGTTCAGCATATAGTCTAGAAACAAAGCTCAAAATATATCATGCTGGGGCGTCGTGGCTCAGGTGGACAAGGCACCATACCATAAATCCGGGGACCCGGGTTCGATTCCGGCCTGAGGTCATTTCCCGATCCCTCCCCGTCTCTCTCTCCTGCTCATTTCCTGTCTCTACACTGTCCTATCCAATAAAGGTGCAAAAAATCTTTAAAAAAAAAAAAAAAAAAAAATATATTATATATATATATATATAATGCTTGTGTAACATTTTAGTATTATTTTTATGTCTCTGAGACTTGGAAAGTAATGAAAAGAGACGAGAACATATTAGACAGCATCCAAAATAAATGTTTAAGGATAATTCTCAAGACATTCTGGCCAATAGTTTCAGTATCTTGCAAAAGTATTCATCCCCCTTGGTGTTTGTCCTGTTTTGTTGCATTACAAGCTGGAATTAAAATGGATTTTTGTAGATATTTCGATTACGTTCATTATGTCTTATATTAAATATAGTTAGTTTTTTTTTTCTTTTTTATCAGACATCTAGTTTTTGGGTTTGTTTACCTGACATGTTTCGATGTACGACTGTCGTCTTCCTCAGAGTGTCACTGGATGTTAATTGGTGACGCATCTTTTATCAGCTGATGTTTCTGAAGGCGTGGCCTTCCTGTCTGGATTGACAGGTCGGTCACGCCTTCTACTGTCTGTTTGTCCCCTGCAAGATGGCACTCCAGGTGTGGGAGAGCATGTATGCTCCCTCATCCCGGTTGATGGTCCTCGGGCTTCGCTTACGGATCTCTATGGCCTCCCTGATCCAGCGCTGATGTTTATCTTCTGTGCGGATGACTCTGGCATTCCCCCAGTCCATAATATGATTTTCCCTTTTACAGTGATCTGTTATAGCTGACTTATAATTTTCCTGTTGTGCCTTTTCTTTTATTGTTCGGGTTTGTCTTGTAGCTGTCTCCTTTTCGCACTCTTTCTTATGTTCATTTTTTCTTGTGTTGAAACTCCTTCCTGTCTCCCCAATGTAAGTTTTATTGCATAATTGACATGGAAGATAACAAACATCAGCGCTGGATCAGGGAGGCCATGGAGATCCGTAAGCGAAACCCGAGGACCATCAACCGGGATGAGGGAGCATACATGCTCTCCCACACCTGGAGTGCCATCTTGCAGGGGACGAACTGACAGTAGAAGGCGTGACCGACCTGTCAATCCAGACAGGAAGGCCACGCCTTCAGAAACATCAGCTGACAAAAGATGCGTCACCAATTAACATCCGGTGACACTCTGAGGAAGACGACAGTCGTACGTCGAAACATGTCAGGTAAACAAACCCAAAAACTAGATGTCTGATAAAAAAGAAAAAAAAAACTAACTGGATTTTTGTAGAGTTAGCACCATTTGAGTTACGCAACATGCCTACAACTTTTAAAGGTGCAAATTGTTTTTGTGACGCAAACAATAATTAAGATGAAAAAACATAAATCTGGAGTGTGCATAGGTATTCACCCTTCCGAATGTCAGTACCTTTTTGCTGCAATTACAGCTGCATGTTTCTTGGAGTATGTCTCTATTAGCTTAGCACATCTAGCCACTGGGATTTTTGCCCATTCCTCAAGGCTCCAACTCCTTCAGGTTAGATGAAGATTGCGTTGGTGTACAGCGATCTTCAAGTTATGCCACAGATTCTCAATTGGATTGAGGTCTGGGCTTTGATTAGGCCATTCAAAGATATTTAAATGTGTCCCTTTAAACCATTCCAGTGTAGCTTTAGCAGTATGTTCAGGGTCATTGTCCTGCTGGAACGTGAACCTTCGTCCCAGTCTCAAACCTCTGGCCAACTCAAACACGTTTTCCTCCAGAAGTGCCATCCATCTTTCCTTCAGTCCTGACCAGCTTTCCTGTCCCTGCAGATGAAAAATATCCCCACAGCATGATGCTGCCACCACCATGCTTCACTGTAGGAATGGTGTTCTCAGGGTGTTGGGTTTGCGCCACACATGGCATTTCCCATGATGGCCAAAAAGATCAATTTTAGTCTCATTTGACCAGAGAATCTTCTTCCATGTGCTTGGGGAGTCTGCCATATGCTGTTGGGCAAACTCCAAATGTGTTTTCTTAAGGAGTGGCTTTTTTCTGCCCACTCTTCCATAAAGCCCCACTCTGTGGAGTGTACGGCTTAAAGTGGCCTTCTCTTGTCAGGTTTGTAGTAGTGACACATTCTTTCCATTTTGCTAGAATGGATTTAATGGTACTCCCTGGGATATTCAAAGTTTGGGATATTTTTTTTATAACCCAACCCTGATCTATACTTCTCCACAATGTTGTCTCTGACCTGTTTGGAAGCTCCTTGGTTTTCATGTTGCTTGCTTAGTAGTGTTGCAGAGTCAGGGTCCTTCCAGAACAGGTTGATTTTTATACAGACATCATGTGACAGATCATGTGACACTGATTGCACACAGGTGGATCTTAATCAGCTAATTATGTGACCTTATGAAGTGAATTGGTCAAACCAGCGCTTATTTAGGGGTTTCATACGAAAGGGGGTGAATACCTATGCACACTCCAGATTTCTGTTTTTTCATCCTAATTATTGTTTGTGTCACAATAAAAAACAAAGTGCACCTTGAAAGTGGTAGGTGTGTTGTGTAAATCAAATAGTGCTAACCCTCCAAAATCCATTTTAATTCCAGCTTGTAATGCGACAAAACAGGACAAACACCAAGCGGGATGAATACTTTTGCAAGACACTGTATAACCAACAACGAGCTTAGAGAAAGAGTTAACACACTAAATACAAGGCAAAGAAGGTGGACCTGGATCAGTCACATACTAAGAGACAATGACAGAAACAAGAACCCTTCAGTTGCTCTTAGATGGACACCGGATGGTAAACACAAAAGAGATGTGGTGACGTACCATTTGAGAAGGAAAGAAAACATCTTGGTTGGAATTCATGGAACGAAATAGCCAGACAAGCACGCAACAGGGGCGGGTGGATGGAAAACATGCCAAGACTAATGGCCCTTTTGTCCAATGGAGATGTAGGATATATATAATATATGAGAGAGAGAGAATGAATGGGTTGGATGAAATGAAGAATCGGTGTGATGTAGACGAGCAGGCTGTTATAAACCAGGCCTCAATGGTTCTGTTTCAGCAATTAAAGCATCCTGCTTTAAGCTGTTTTCCTGAAATGCACACCATAATTCGATCAAAAACTGTTTATCAGGAGATTACAGGTTCAAATCTAGATGGGGGGCGGCAGGGTGGTGTAGTGGTTAGCGCTGTCGCCTCACAGCAAGAAGGTCCGGGTTCGAGCCCCGTGGCCGGCGAGGGCCTTTCTGTGCGGAGTTTGCATGTTCTCCCCGTGTCCGCGTGGGTTTCCTCCGGGTGCTCCGGTTTCCCCCACAGTCCAAAGACATGCAGGTTAGGTTAACTGGTGACTCTAAATTGACCGTAGGTGTGAATGTGAGTGTGAATGGTTGTCTGTGTCTATGTGTCAGCCCTGTGATGACCTGGCGACTTGTCCAGGGTGTACCCCGCCTTTCGCCCGTAGTCAGCTGGGATAGGCTCCAGCTTGCCTGCGACCCTGTAGAACAGGATAAAGCGGCTAGAGATAATGAGATGAGATGAAATCTAGATGGTGTCAACACCTTGTTGTTCGAAAAGCTCCGATTGACTGGCTTGACATGTTTTATGAGCTTACGGATACAGACGAAATGATGCAGTACCACTGAAAAGCACAGGGGGCAGTGTAGCAAATAGTTCAATTGAGACACGAAGAAATTATTAAAGGAAAAAGGTTGGACTTTTTGAGAAGAGGTTGTACGATTTTGGTCAGGAATTGTAAACATCTGTATGACGTTTACAGTGTGTACAATACTGCCCTTGCTTTTGACTCTTTCGTAGCAGGTACATTATTAGAACCGTCGCCCCACGTTTGTTATTGTCCAAAACTTTTAACTCTATGCTGCCCTCTAGTGGATGTATAGCTTAACACCCATGCTATCATTTGAAATGGACATATTTATTTTCTTACATAAAGGGAGCATAAATAAGCCCGAAGCCTTCACCTTTGCTGGTTGTTAGCTGTCGGGTGATACGGTGGTTGGGACTGACTAAGACCTAAACTAAGGAGAAAATGTCTTGAGATGATAAGACCATCATATTGCAGTTCCTTTAACGAGCTCCTGTCTGTCCTGAAAAACCTGTTCATATCCAGTATGTCGCTGTATAAAGAGAAACCATATCGTACCCCAGAACAGAGCAATAAACTGCACGAAGCTAAATGTAGAGAAAATATTAAAAATGACAATGATGAATAAGCTCACAGATGCTGCAGTTCTCTGTATCTTTAAGGCTGAGTTTTTTTTTTTCTTCTTTTAATAAAGGAATCATTTGTATAAACAGATTTCATATTGTGTAAATTGTTCCGACACAAGCCTTCAGGATGCACACGGTGTGTTCGAGGATATTAAATGCAGATTGACTTTTAGAGAATATGAACCTCCGAGCTGGATTAAAGGACTTGTGAAGCAATTTGAGTACCGCACATTGGGATTGCATTCTGTTTGAAGTTACTGTCTGTCTGAATTATGTTTGCTTTATAGATTTCGCATCAGCTATGTTTATTGTTCGCTTAATGAAATAGTTTTGTGTTTTTGATGTGGCTCATGAGATTTCCAACTTTTATTTCTTCACGTTCCTGCCTTCCGGGTTCACAGCTTGTGAGCGCTGATGATGAGGAAGGAGACTCGTTTCAGGTAGAAAGCAGGGATGGTGTAAGAATCGCTTGATGTGTTCTTCAAGGAAGAGTGGGTGAAAATGAGACAAGAATACTAGCCCAGGAGTAATAGGGTTATACCCGGAACAAATTAGTAACAAGCTGAAAATTTCAGAATATGTTCAGAATACCTTTAGGAATAACATACTAAAAGTCCCCGGAAATCCCCCTTGTGCTCTCTGAGAAATTCAAGATGGCGTCCAAAATGGCCACCAAATGGAGATCTGCCCATATCTCAGGCCCAAAACAAAATATTAATGCAATTAAAAGGTCAGAATATATGTTTTGTAGGGTAGGAGAGTAAATTCCAACATCTGTGTATTAATTACATTGTGTATTAACAATGTACACATTATTATAACAGTATATTTGTGTATAGTGTGGATCCATTGGTTACTCGTTCACTCCGTATCATCCTATTCTGTTCACAAAACAACAAACACAATTACTAGGGGTTGGAGCACTTATTTTCATTAATATTAATTAAAGTAAATTGGTGGTGTAAACTGAAAAATGGCATGTTAAAAGGTCATGCTGAGTTCAGTCATTTTTAAAAGGTCATGCTGAGTTTAGTCATTTTTTGTCCGAACACACTGGCATTGCTAGTAGTAAAGACTGGCGCTAGAAACTCAAAGATTAATTTTTTTCCACCCTTAAACAAGCTTGAATAAATTCCCTACTTCACTGATGGTACAATAAAGGTCCAAGCATTACAACTGAGGCACTGAGAAGTGTTTAAGTCTACTCATTGTTTATAAGCAAGAGCTTTTACTGAGGCAGACCTTTTTGTCATGAAAGTCGCCGGAATGTTGAAGAAGTGTACTGAAACAGCTTGCCATTGTAGTGTTAGAAGATAGAGTTCTCAAATTTAATTTCCCTTTAATATTTTATCAAAGCTTAAAGATGCACTAAATATTAAGGAAACTGATGTCTGATTGTTGTCTTACATTATGTTCATGTATGTAGGTAGCCTACTAAGCTAATCTGTCAATCATGTCAACCATCAAATTCCATGTAATTTCCACATTAATGACCTTGTAATCTTGGTTAATTTTAACAATGTGACAATGGTGAATTTGCATTGCTTGTATGAGAGAACATATAATTTAACATTTTAATTGCATTTATATTATGTTTTATCCCTGAGATATTGAAAAATCTCCAATCGGCGGCCATTTTGGACGCCATCTTGAATTTCTCAGAGAGCACAAGGTGGATTCCCGGGGACTTTTAGTATGTTATTCCTAAGGGTATTCTGAACATATTCTGAAAAATTCAGCTTGTTACTAATTTGTTCCGGGTTGGACTCAATTTTGAGCTAATGCTCTTGGGCTATACGACAACAAAGCATTTTCAAGCTGTGATGTCTACCAAAGGGGTATTGCTAAGTACTGGCTTATTAAGGTGTCCAAACTTATGCACAGGCCACAATTTCTGCTTCTGAACTTCATCAAGTATGAAGTGATTTTAATATGTGCAATTAATGTTTGCAGAAAATTTTATTTAAAACAAAAATTTAAATTTAAAATAGTGCGCCAAGGGCGCTGAAACATTTGTATACTGCACACTGTAGCGAATCCCTGAAGTGGGTGGAATACTGAAGCGTGACGGGCAGGAAATGCTGTTCACACAGACTTATTTTTGCCGTTTTCTTTGCTTTTCAGCTTTACCATTCTCATTCAGACATTTACATCCAGTGACATGAATGTCCTCTTGGATATGAATGTCATGGCAATATTTGGGCTTTCAGTAATTTCTTTGAACTGTTCTTTTTCTGTGGCAGAATGATTGTACAGCGTACATCTTTAAATAAAAAAAAAAAATGCTAGAATTTGGTACACCAGTTTTAATTTTCTTTGTTTTTTTTCTGAAATCAACACACGGTCAGAATTATACATACAGCACACCTAATATTTGGGTAAAATGTCTCTTTGCAAGATTCCCCTTGACCAAACATCTTTGTTTACCATGAACAAGCTTCTGGCAGAATTCTGGTTGGATATTTCACAACTCTTCATGGTAGAATTGGTAGAGTTCAATTAAATTTTTGTTTTTTCTTGGCATGGACTCGACTTATAAGCATGGTCCATATATTTTTAATAGGGTTGAAGTCAGGACTTGTTTGAAGCTTAATGTTAGCCTGCTTTATCCTCCACAACCAGCTCTGATGCGTGTTTGGGTTCATTGTCCTGTTGTAACTCCCAAGTCGTGTTCAAGTTTCTGATGGTTTATGCTGAAGAATTCTGAGGTCGTCCTCCTCCTTCATTATTCCATCCACGTTCCACTGGCAGCAAAACAGCCCCAGAGCATGATGATCCTACCACCACCACCAGCTGGTACAGTGTCGCTCTGTACATGGTGGTCATTGTGGCCAAACAACTCAATCTTGTGTCTCATCTGACCACACAGCTTTTCTCCAGAAGGCTTTTTTCTTTCTGTGTGGTCAGCTTCAAGCTTGAAGGTGTCAATTTTGGAGCAGGGGTTTATTTCTTGGATAGAGCAATTCCAGCGTTATGGACGTGACACTTGAACTCAAAATGGCAACAAATGACCCAGTGCATGTTTTATTGTCTCCCAGTATTTAAACAGGTGTTGCATATTTTAAGGCTGTACCATACTGGAGAAGTGATAGAACAAGAACAATTCCCATAGTACATCTAGGGCATGCCAGAAAATGCCAATAAAAGATGCGTTATGGATGTGACAGAAAAAGTATCACTTGTCTTGGGTGACTGTACATTTTTATCAAACTCTGTGAAATTGTAAACCTAATGTCGAAATGGAGATATCCATTTGATAGAGGGGTCCAAGGTGAATATTAAAAAATCTTTGTTTAAAATATTTTGTATTTCATGCAGAGTTTCGGAAGGAAAAGTCAGCGTTATGGATGTGACGAAATTCCGTTATGGATGTGACGCGTCTGAAATAGACATGGCATATGTTTAGAAAATCAGCAATTTAACCACCATAACCCTTTGAAAAACTCTCTAAATATCAGCTAAAACTATCAAAGTTCTTAAATAATATTTAGGATGGCTATTGTTTTGCTGTTTTGTGGATTTTTGCATACATTTCTGTGGCTTGTGGCAATAATATAGAATTGTACATGATCAAAGTTGATTTTAGCTTGGGTTTTACATTATAAGAAAGAAAGACTGACAGTGACACATTAGGTTGGTTACAAATTGGTTCAACTTATTCACATCTGTAAAATACAGGCCTAGGTGATATCTCTGGGAGTGGTTTTGATGTATTACATGTTGCTTTATTTTTGCATGGTGAGGTTGACATTTACATGGAATTGCCCGATAGCAGCCTCGTAGTCTATGGTGATTTGAACTGCAGACAGTGATCCTTCAGCTTCCAGTTCATGGCAGGGCTGTGCCATGGTGGTTCCCAGGTTGTTCCTGACCATCCAGGCCAATTTCCGTTCAGCTGAGGGTGACCATTTGGGTTTTCTTGAAGCAAAGTGACTACACCTCACAGTAACTTGGATACAATTGTTTGAACTGATGTTGGAATTTGCAGTTGTTTAGAAATGGCTCCAAGAGACATTCCGGAGTTGTGTATATCTGTGATCCTCTTTCTCAGATCTGCACTGAGCTCCTTGGACTTTCCCATTTTACTGTGTGTTCGTGAATCCAGTGAGTGCTGTAAACATGCCCTTTTTATGAAGGCACAGAGAAGCTACCAGCTGTAGTCAATCATGATCACTAACAGGAAGTTAAGAGACCTCGACCTTGGCAAGATAAGAGACATTTTGGAAGTTTCAGCACCTCTGAATTAATAATCAAAGTGAGCGTATGTAAAGTTTTGACCCGGTGTTGATTTCAGAAAACCCAAAGAAAATTAAAGCTTGTGCACCAAATTGGTTTTTTTTTTTTTTTTTTAATTAAAGATGTATGCTGTACAGTCGTTCTGCCACAGAAAAAGAACAGTTCAAAGAATTTACTGAAAGCCCAAATATTGCCATGACATTCGTATCCAAGATGACCTTCATGTCACTCCGTGTAAACTTCTGACCACAAGTGTGTGTGTGTGTGTGTGTGTGTGTGTGTGTGTGTGTGTTATTCCTTACCTAATGGTGGAGTGTGATTTCCAGCACTGTATCTACTTTGAAAAGCAGTGTTATAACTCAACTCATCCAGACACGAGGCTGTCTTCAGAATCATGTTTGAGACAGAACGCACAGCATTACAAGCTGTTATGTAAGAGCCCATGCAGCGTTGTGTGTTGTCCTCTGGGAGCCATCGTCCTGTTATGTCCTCAGCTAATACACTGTGACAGATTTTCAGTCCTTGTGCCATGACTTTTACTTTGTGTGTGTTTCAGTCCGGACAGCTTTAATAGCGATTATAGGATTCATGCCGACTAAAGGAGAGGGAGCCATAGGATCACTGGATTATACTCCGGAAGAAAGGAAAGCCTTGGCTAAGAAGTAAGAAACCATTTTTCTTTCTTGCTCTGAAATTTGGTACATTTTTACTGAATTTATTTGATGCATCAAAACAAAAAACCTTTTGTCATTTTTAGTGCAAAGCACATTTCCTTCTTTCACAGACATAAAGCATATGGGTGCATTGTACAAACATTTTACATTATTAAAGGAATAGTTCATAATGTCTGAAGTAGTTTGAACTGGAGCTGTTTGGTAGCTTTTGAGCCCTAGTGTTAAACTTAAGAATACATTTTCATGGTTGGCCAATGGATAACCTGTTCCTGGGGTTGCAGCTGAAAAGGATCTACCCTATCGCTGAGTGGCACTCGCCAAACATGGAGATCTGTCAGCTCGTGCATGTGGAAGAGGGCCAAAGTCGTCTCCACCTCTTGAGAAGACTGAGGTCTTTTGGTGTGTGCAGGACACTGCTTAGGACTTTTTATGACTCTGGTAGCATCAGCGATTTTCTACGCTGTGGTCTGCTGGGGCTGTGGAAGTTCAGAGCGGGACAGGAAGAAACTTAATAAACTGGTCAGAAGGGCTGGCTCAGTCTTGGACTGTCCTCTGGACTCCATTGAGGAGGTGGGTGAGAGGAGGATGTTAGCCAAGCTGACCTCAATCATGGATAACCCCTCTCACCCCCTACATGAGGCTGTGGGGGCTTTAAGCAGCTCTTTTAGTAGTAGACTGCTACACCCATGGTGTAAGAAGGAGAGATACCGCAGGTCATTCATACCTACTGCTGTCAGACTGTATAACACCCACAACTTATTATAACGTAGCACCAATAACCTGTTTGTCGTTTAATTTGCACTACTTCACCCCTACTACCTCTGCCATCTCTCATCGATGCAATTATGTGCAATAATATAGGCCCTAAACTATTTTTATGCATACTTGTATATTATTTATGTATATATGTGTGTACGTATATATACACAGAGTCTACCTATAATGTGCAATTTTTCCGAGCCTCTCAATAAGGCAATTTTTCTATACTTTTTCACGGTAGATAATGCAAATAGCCCTCTGTATTTAGTCCTTAGTTTGTCTAATTTTTATTTCAGTTTTATTTATCTGTTTGACATTTTCTTGCTACTGTAACACGTGAATTCCCCTGGTGTGGGATGAATAAAGTGAATCTAATGCCGCTTTTCCACTACCAACGCGGCTGAGTCGGGCCGAGCCGTGCCGTGCTGAGTGGGGCTGTTGGAGTTGCATTTCGACTACAACCGCGCTGAACCGTGCTGGCTGGAAGTGGGTGGACACATTGGGCGGAGTTAGCGAAAGTGGGTGGACGTCACGTGATGTCGTTAGGCAGCGCAAACGGTGACATCAGTGACCTTTTAAGCGGTAGTCTCACGACCCGGATAGTAAACAATAAACATGGAGGACATGGAGTCGTTAGTGTTGCTGGTCTTGGTGCTGTGGCTTGTCACCGACAACGCCAACAGATACTGGCAAGAGCGTATAGATGAGGCGAGGCGCATAAGGCTTCAGAAATTCTCGTAATTCGTAATTATTCTTCTTCCGGGTTTACGGTGTTTACAGATCCCAGCGTGCTCGCGGGGCGTGTGTGGGCGTGTGAGGACACTCCTCCTCACCAATCAGTGCACAGGGGAGTGTCTCCTCACGCCCCTAGCCCCGCTCAGCTCGGTTTGGCTCGCTTCAGCCCCACTCCAAAACCGTGCGAGTTTTGGGTGCTGAGTAGGGCTGAAGCGAGCTGAGTCGTGCTGCTCTGAGGTAGTCGAAACGCGAGCCGTGTCGGGCTGAAGTGAGCTGAAGCGAGCTGAAAAAGGGTAGTGGAAAAGGGCTATTATCTAATCTAAATAGCATGTTCTTGTAAGTGTGTTACGCAACATAAGGGAAAATGCGTGGTTTGACGTGTCTTGGGGTAAGCACGTGACGGGCGGGCGACGATCTCGGATGAGGAAATTGATTATTACAAGAGCGTACCAATAATATCCGAATAGAAGAACATAAATCGAGGTTTGTAAGGGAAGTAAATCCAGCAGAGCGGTCTCTGAATACTGAATCCGAATCGTGGTTCATTCAATTCATGGTTATTAAAAACATTGTTGCATGACACACAAGCGTACCACGCAGTGAGCGTGTGTTTTTGATTTGATTTAAAAAGATATTCAGCCCCCATCTTGGCCTAGTGTACAGCACATATGTTAGGGATCTGTACTGAACCTCGAGAGATTCAAGTCATTATCGGAGAGCCTCTGAATCCAGCATGTGTGGGCATGCAGAGTTTTCTATGTTTTTAGAAGGAGCTGGAGTTCAAATAAAAGTTAGTGGATACCAAAGCAAGTGGACGAATGCAGATCAGCTATCAACACATAAAGATGAAGGTCTTCAGCAAAAAGCCATCCAATTAACACCTAGAGATTGGATGAGTTCACGTGACGGGAGAACACAGAGCTGAAATGTGCATGCGTACTTTGAGCCATAACGTGTGTGTATGTATGTGTGTGTGTATATAAGCTCCTTATGTGTCAGAGTGTTGCCTTTTTGCATTTTGGTTTCCAGAATTTTGAGTTTCTTTCAGTCAGTAACAGCCAAAGCTCTGAATCACGGAATGAGCTGATAAGCATGTAGTCGAATGTAGCAGTTCAATCCAAAATGTGAAGCTCTGCTTCATGACCCTTTAGTTCATGGAAGCCGTTTACATATCGGAAAAGTTAGTTATGTAAGTCGTAAAACACTCGGGAGCATGATGTTATAGGAAAATAACCGTGAGGTGGTGTGATACTCGAACGCAAAGCAGAGTTCAAGTCCCCTTGAGTAACCATAGAAACGATAATGATTCAATGGAAGATGTTGGGAGCTTGAAGTCGGACCCCATGAAATTGTTTCTCGAGTCAGGTTTATATTCTCAGCAGTCCGTGGAGAAGCTTGACCTTTTGGTTCGTTGCGTCTGAAGCTTTAGAGCTTTTGGATTGATTGAACTGAACTGTGAGGTCCAGGCGATATCATTTGTCACTGATGCTGTATATAGTGGCTTGCATGGATTTCTTTCAAGCTTTTTGTTCGACCGATGATCCATCTATTTTGAAATTTTAACCAAATCCTGTATAAATAGTTTGGTGTAGATGTAAGAAAAAAAAAAATTAGCCATGCAGATAAAACGAGAAGATGGTAATGATCTTGATGACCTACATCCCTCGAAAATAACCACCTTTTTGTTTTCTTCCAAATAACTTGATTTGGACAGGTGTGGTTTTTTTTTTTTTTTTTGTGTCCAGGTCTCAGGACTTCTGCTGCGAGATGTGTGGTTGCTCCATGCGGACAGCTCTGCTAGCACTGACGCCCAACAGTGAGCGCCAACCTGTGGACCCTCAGGCCCAGGAACTTGCACAGCAGATCAGCTTTAAGGTATGTTCACTTGTACGTACTCCGTACTCCTCCCCCCCACCCCAGGAATGGAGCAGCCTTTTTTTTTTTTTTTTTTTTATATGCAGACCTACATGCGTGCACACACACAAAGGGTTTTGCTTGGGTTTTTGCGTAGGCCGAGTCCAGCACATCATCCACTGCCAGTGGGAGTAAAGAGACCGCGAGCGTTAGCCAAGCTGGCCAGCAGGAGACGAGCTCCACCTCAGAGAGCATGGACAGCGAAGAGCCAGCTCAGGCCGAACAGGTGGGTGCAAAAACACAGTCTGCAATCTGATCTCGCACGTGGCACGTAAACGAGCTTCTGGATGCGAAATTCTGCCAAACACCGGCTCTCGCATCACTCATGTTTTGCTCCCACTCACCCCCGAGGCCCATTGCACATGCTTTTATCACACACTCCTCACAACAGAAACGTTTTGCATTCTGCACCGGGCTCCTGGCTGTGTTCCACTCCACTCTGTGAGATACTCTCCTCTGCAGTGTTTCCATCTCCGGATTAGTCACTTCCTGTTCAGTGCAGAGGACCTGTCACACTCTGGGCCCATACAGTTTTGGCCAATTTACTCTGTTCTGACCCCCTAGCGTTTTCACAGACCCGTTAAATTAAAAGAGCGATTGCGGGACCGGGCTGCTTCGGCAACGATATGAGTAAGAGAATGCAGCATGCCTTCTGTTAGCTGCTTCTCTTAGTGCTTTATGTAACAGACCTCCAAACTGCCCAGTCATACACGAGAGAGAGAGGCTGATTTGTACTCATCGTGTCATATTGCCATAGCAAGTTAAAGAGGTGACAACGATCACACCAAAACTCTGATTTACTTAGATTTTGCAGAAGGTTTCTCTAATTGCACACACAACTTGATCTTGACTAGTTCTTGTTATTTAAGACATGACTTGATCCACGCTATACTAGTGCATCTCAAAAAATTAGAATATTGTGAAAAAGTTCAATATTTTCCATCAGTTATTTAAGAAAGTGAAAATGTTATATATTATAGACTCATTACACGTAAACTAAAATGTTTCAAGCATTTTTCTATTTTAATTTTAATCAGTATGGCATACAGTACAAAAACATTAAAAAAAAAACATCTCAAAATATTAGAATATTTCATTTCGAGTTTGAGTAAAACAGTATGAACACAGTGTATCTCTCGGTCTAGTTCAGTACACACAACCACAATCATGGGGAAGACTGCTGACTTGACTGTTGTCCAGAAGATGATCACTGATGCCCTCCACAAGGAGGGTAAGCCACAAAAGGTCATTGCTGAAAAGGGTGGCTGGAAAAGGTGCACAAGCAACAGGGATGGCCGCAGTCTTGAGAGGATTGTCAAGAAAAGTTGATTCAAGAACTTGGGAGAGCTTCACAAGGAGTGGACTGAGGCTGGTGTCAGTGTATCAAGACCCATCACGAACAGACATCTTCAAGAAAGGGGATACAACTTTCGCATTCCTAATATCAAGCTACTCCTGAGCCAATAGACAATATCAGAAGTGTCTTATCTGGGCTAAGGAGAGAAAGAAATGGACTGTTGCTCAGTGGTCCAAAGTCCTCTTTTCAGATGAAAGTACATTTTGCATTTAATTTGGAAATCACGGTTCCAGAGTCTGGAGGAAGAGTGGAGAGGCACAGAATCCAAGGTGTTTGAAGCCCAGTATGAAGTTTCCACAGTCTGTGATGATTTGGAGTGCCATGTCATCTGCTGGTGTTGGTCCACTGTATTTTATCAAGTCCAAAGTCAACACAGCCATCTACCAGGAGATTTTGGAGCACTTCATGCTTCCATCTGCTGACGAGCTTTTTGGAGATGCCGATTTCCTTTTCCAGCAGGAATTAGCACCTACCCACAGTGCCAAAACTACTACCAAATGGTGTGCTGACCATGATATTACTGTGTTTGATTGGCCAGCCAACTTGCCTGACCTGAACCCCATAGAAAATCTATGGGGTATTGTCAAGAGGAAGATGAGAAACACCCGACCCAAAAATACAGATACGCTGAAGGCCAATATCAAAGCAACCTGGGCTTCAGTAACTCCTCAGCAGTGCCACAGACTGAGCACCTCCATGCCACACCGCATTGATACAGTAATTCATGGTAAAGGAGCCCCAACCAAGTATTGAGTGTATAAATGAATATACTTTTCAGAAGTTGGAAATTTCTGTATTGTAAATCCTTTTTTTGATTGATCTTAGGGAATATTCTAATAATTTGAGATACTGGATTTCTGATTTTCATGAGCTATAAGCCATAATCATCAAAATTAAAACAAAAAAGGCTTTAAATATTTCACTTTACATGGAATGAATATAGAATAAGTTTACCTTTTTGAATTAAATTATGATAAAAAAGGAACTTTTTCATGGTATTCTAATTTTTTGAGATGCACTAGTATTTTCTGAAGTGAAGTGGACAAAATCTTACCTTTTTGCGAACTGGTTGATAAAATAGTAATTCCTTCCAGCCTGCTTGATTTAATACAGAGTGACATTACCACCTCTCCAAGAAGCCTGCCTTTTCACACCCTCATCTCGTAGAAGCCAATCCCTGCTTCCTACACAATCGCACCAAGAGGCTCATCCATCCAGTGTGAAACACCCCACAAGCACTGACTCTAGTTGCTCAATGG
Source organism: Neoarius graeffei (assembly GCF_027579695.1). Taxonomy (NCBI): domain Eukaryota; kingdom Metazoa; phylum Chordata; class Actinopteri; order Siluriformes; family Ariidae; genus Neoarius; species Neoarius graeffei. The sequence goes on from NC_083570.1 coordinate 21,020,080, forward strand.
GGTTAATGATTACAGCAGCCATATGCAGGACTTCTTTTCTCTTCCCTCTTTCCTTTCTGTCACAGCAGGTGGCGAGAACATTTCTGACTTTCCTGTTCCCTGTCCTCTCATCTTTTCATCAGGAAGTCAGATCAGATCCCGGTTGAATCCATCCACCCATAACACTCTGTCACTACACATGGCGGAATGTCTGAATCAGTTAAAGGCATCCAAGCAGGAGGCCACATTTAAGCCCATGAAACACACAGCATGCTTTAAAAAGCATGACGGCAATGGATGCTGATTGCTTTGGAAGCTCAGTGGTCCAATAAGCTGCATTTTCAAATGCATAATACAGCTATGTTCATTTTGTCAGGAGCTTCTCAGTAGGGAGCTAAATCATCTCTTCAAGGGTTTGTGAGATGTATTATAAATTCGATGCCATAATCTAGTTAATTTCTTATTATACACAGTTGTCCTAAGCTTACATACTTGGGCAACATCGTCATGGACATGAATGTCATGGCAATATTGGGCTTTCAATGATTTTCTGGGGCAGAATGATTTGTACAATATGCATCTGTAATAGGAAAAAAAAACTTCAAGAATTTGGTGCACAAGTTTTAATTTATGTAGGGTTTTCTGAAACCAACACAGGGTTAAAATTATGCATACACCCACTTATTTATTCCAAAATGTCTTAACTTGCCAAGACCTCTTAACTTCCTGTTAGTGATCAGGATTGCTGGTAACTTCTCTGTGCCAACATAAGTATTTTTGACAGCACTCACTGGATTGACCAAAAGAGTACAATGGGGAAAAGTCCAAGGAGCTCAGTGCAGATCTGAGAAAGAGGATCATAGATTTACACATTCAGGAATGTCTCTTGGAGCCATTTCTTAACAACTGCAGATTCCAAGATTATCAGTACAAACACTTGGTATACAAGTACAAGTTATTGGGAGGTCAAGCCACTTTGCTGGAAGAAGACCCAGACTGTCTCCCTCGGCTGAAAGGAAGTTGGTTCGGATGGTCAGGAGCAACCCAAGAACTGCCAAGGCACAGGCCTGCCATGAACTGGAAGCTGCTGGAACACCAGTGTCACTGTCTGTAGTCAAGTGAGTTTTACATAACCTTGAACTAAGAGGCTGCTGTCTAAGGAAAAAAAGCCCTTGCTTCAAAATCAACACCTTCAAGCTTGACTAAAGTTTGCAGTTGACCACATGGACAAAGCAAAAGCCTTCTGGAGGATGAGACGAAGATTGAGTTGTTTGGCCGCAATGACCAGAGGTACAGAGGAACACTGTACCAACTGTTAAACTTGATGATGGTAGCATCATACTCTGGGGCTTTTTTGCTGCCAGTGGAACTGTTGCATTGCCCAAAGTGGACGGAATATTTAAGGAGAAGTACCACAGATTTCTTTGGCATAACCTCAAGCCATCAGCTTGGACTGGAGAATCTTGGACACAATTGGGTGTTCTAACAGGACAGTGACCCAAAACGCACATCAAAGCTGGTTGCGGAATGGATAGAGCAGGCAAAATTTAAGCTTAAAGTCCTTACCTCAGCCCTTTTGAAAATATGTGGACTGTGCTTAAAAATTGGGTCTCCACCAGGAAACACGCTTTTAGTTGAACTCCACCAAGAAGAGAGTGGTCAAATATCCAACCAGAATTCTGCCAGAAGCTTGTCGATGGCTTCCAAACGTGTCTGGTCGAGGTGAAACTTGCCGTATGCATATTTTTGACCCGGTGTTGACTTCAGAAAAGCCAGAGTATGTTAAAACTCTTGCACCGAATTGGCATTGTGAAATGTTACCCATGAGTACGGAAGCCGCGAGAGGCCCTTCATATAATCCTTTTTTTTTTTATTCACCTTGTTATCCCGAGATAACTACATAATTAATTCAGGATCTCGAGAAAACAACACGACTAATTCGAGATCTCGAGAAAACAAAACCGTTATTCCGTGATCTCGAGAAAACAAAACAATTATTTCATGATCTCGAGTAAACAGCTGAGAAATGGTTCATTCAGGTGCGCCAAGAGACTTGTGATATGCTGACTTTGGGGCTATTTCTCATTCTGTATAGACGCAACTTTGGTCATTAGAATGTCTGGAATAATCGATCACCTAATAAGGCAATATTTTGATCAGGGGTTGACACAGGGAGAGATTGCATTAAGTCTTTTAATAAGGGATAATTTCAAAATTAGTCCACGGCACCTCCGCAGAAGACTGGCCCGGCTTCATCTCTACCGACGGAGATACAGTGATCCAGCTGAGATCATGAAATAATTTTGTTTTCTCGAGATCACGGAATAATTGTTTTGTTTTCTCGAGATCACGGAATAACGGTTTTGTTTTCTCGAGATCCTGAATTAATTATGTCGTTATCTCGGGATAACAAGGTGAATAAAAAAAAGATTATATGAAGGGCCTCTTTCGGCTTCCGTACATGAGACATTTCTGCAGTGTGAAATTCAGGGGAATAAATTGGCTTTATAAATGGGCAAATAAAAGACTAGATCAACATGTGTAGTAATAATGATATACTTAATTACATGGCTTTGTTGAATACTCAATTCTGATTGGTCAATTATGACATGTTACAATCTGTTATTTCTGTATAACAGACCGTTGCTCTGGACCACATCATTAGTGGAAGCAATAAAATCATTTTTAAGTTATTTAATAAGTAGTCGTGTAATAAATGGCATAATGTAAAGCAAGTTGGTTGTTGCTGTTGACCAGATGCAGGTCAAGAGCATCCGGTAATTTTCACATCAAACATCAGGTCCAGGAAACACTGGTCAACAATTTTTCAGAAGTTGTGGGCTTCAGAGATAAAATTGGCTGTTTATGAAATTTGGCATGTTGAATTCAAATATGACGATTAAAACAGCTCATTAGCTACGGGTTCCAAGATATTTAAGATTTCACATTTTATACTTATGTACATTTTTTTCCTATACTTTTTCATGGTAGATAATGCAAATAGCCCTCTGTATTTAATCCTTCGTTTGTCTAATTTTTATTTGTTTTATTTGTTATCTGTTTGACTTTTTCTTGCTACTGTAACACGTGAATTTCCCCGATGCGGGATGAATAAAGTGAATCGAATCTAATCTAGATAGTAACGTTTTCAGTATAAATTGTAAACCTAGGTCTCATGTATTTATGGTTTGGTTTACATGATATTTCACCTGTTCTCTTGATGTAACGCTAGAAAATCAGCAAAAAGTTTATGTAAAAATGTATTCTGAACCAAATGGCAAAAAACAATTATGTAGAAGTACTGAATAGGTTTAGTCCTTATTCAGTGTGTACTCCAGTGCTTTTTGGCAGCTTGTCTCTTGTATTCATGAAACGGAGCATCTCTTGTCAAGCTTCCATGGATCACCTTCCATGGGACAAGATCCTTTTGACAGTTGCAGAACATGAAAACGCTAACATCGCATACCAGGAGATTCCATTGTTGTAATCTGAAGCCCAGAAGCTCTGCCTTACTCTTGGGTAGTTCCAAATCCCTGACAAGGTCATTCAGTACACATTGTGTTGTCAGGTGTGGTTCAGAGGAGGAGGATGGGAGAATATTTGGATCATGTGACATTGATGGTTCAGGACCAGAAGTTTCACACTACTTCTTCATCTGACTCAAGTGAGAATGATTAAGAACAGGCATGCTTTACTGGGCGCATAGTTGATGGAATGTTTGGATACTCTATAGTCCACTTTTTCTTCTGTGACAAACCTTTCCCAACTGGGGCAAATTGTTGATATGGTCAGTTGGTTCTCTCCAAGTCATTGGGCCTGTAGAAGGCATGGATTTCCTTTTCCTGTTCTATCACTGGCAAAGAATTTTTGCATGTGTGTGGGGTCCAACTCTTGTCCTGATCTCCAATACCAACCAAAATACAGGGCATTTCAAAAAATTTGATATCATTTCACGATCTAATAACTTTGCCAATTCTCGTCCAATGGACCTCAAATTTTAACAGCATGTGTCGAAACAGGTCAAAATTTTATGTTTTAATGATCTTTTTTGGCATAGAAATGCCATTCACTGGAAAAGAAAAGGCGTTTTGTGTGTTTGAGTACACTCGAACACAGTCGTGCAAGACTGTGCATCATGCATTTATGAGAGAATTCTCTAAAAATGCACCAACTGCAATGCAGATTTGGACACAGCACAAAAAGTTCAAAGAGGAAGGCTGTCTGTGCAGGGCAAAAGGATCTGGACGACCACCAGCATCGGAAGAGACGGTCGAGCGGGTTCGCGAATATTGAAAGTTTATGAAATCGTCCATGGAATCCACATACCTTTTTGAATTTCTCATTGAAATTTTGAGGAATAACTCTTATATTGCTCAACATTAAGCCTGTTCAGTTTCATTTGCTTAGAAACGTAGTTTCTGGGATATTTACATCTCAAATAATATCACATTTTTTTGAAACACCTTGTATAAAGGTGGTAGGCTTTCTTGATTTACAGAAGTTTTACTGTACTTTTGTGATGCAAAAGTCACTTCGCTACAAACATGGCAGAAGTTATCTGCATTGTTCATATATAATTATGAGGTATTACTGCTCACTTTGTCTAAACAGATAAATCAAAGACTTAATCTCGAGTGCATAGCACTTTTTTTTGTTTGTTTGTTTGTTTGTTTTTTTTGAGCTGATATAGAGCAATTTGTTCAGCAGAGTGATTTGTAAGTTGACTTATGATTGCATAATCAGTGACTTCTAGGAATAACACGATATCATGTATGATGCAATACCAGATTCAGATTCATTGTTTTGCCAAAAAAGTAAGGACTATCCAAACCCAATCATAGATTTATTCATTGAGCCAATCTTGAAAACTAGAGCCAATGAACAATTTTAAGTTTCATTTTCGTTGTCAGCGACCCAGAATTAGTAAAGTTTGACTATGTTTATTTCAGAAGCATTTTGGCTGTAGACCAGTGAAACATTTGATCTTGGTGACTGTGACTTTGTGGCATGGTTGTTGGTGCCAGACGAGCGGTTTCATTTCAGAAACTGCTAATCCTTTCGGGATTCTCACATGACCGCCGTCTTCAGAGTTTACACCGAATGGTGCGAAAAAAACAAAACATCCCATGACTGCAAGTTCTGTGTGTAGAAATGTCTTGTTGATGAAAGAGGTCAGAGGAGACTTGTGATCCGACTGGTTTGAGCTGACGGAATGGCTTCGGTAACTTGGAATAATCACTCTTTACAACCGTGTTGAACAGAAAAGCATCTCAGGAAGTTTATTTATTTATTTATTTATTTATTTATTTATTTTGAGGATAACCCCTTGAGATGTGGCATCTCATTTTCAAGGGGGTCCAACACATCAAATCTTGAAGCAGGAAGACTGCAACGTAAGAAGACCACATTGGATTCCACCTGTCAGCCAAATCTGAGACAAGTGCAGTTGTGGACCTCTTCCGGATACCCATATTATTTGCACTTCTTGATAACAGTTAACAGATCGAAGTCTACATCTGCTTTGTGATATATCTATCGTTAAATGCACACCACTTGTTAAATTGGTGGATTTGTCGTCGTGCTCTTGGCTGAAGTGCGGCCTGCGCCCTCATCCTGTCTCAAGCTTAAAAATAATTTATACCACTCTTAAGGGGGCAAAGAAACACCAACTTGCATCTTTTATATTGATCACAGTCAGGTGTGCTGCATTCCAGACATTCTTCAACTGAAGCGTTTCTACCCGAGTATAAACCAGACTCTATGAATGAGTGTGTTTATTTATAGAGGTTTGTGATTATGGTCCGGGCCTCATTTTTCCATTTTTCGTTTTCACAGCTGCCCAAGCTCCTGTTAGTATTTCACATATGAAATCCATTCATCACTAAGCTTTGCACTTCACAGATAAATTAAACCTGGTGGCCTATGAGTTAATGGGGTGTTTAATACACCATACTCTGTCTACATGAGGTCAGCAAGACGAAGTAATGTTTTTAACAGTATGCTCAAAGGGAAACCAAATAGCGTAATTTTTTTTTTATATACATCCCCGATTCCAAAAAAGTTGGGACAAAGTACAAATTGTAAATAAAAATGGAATGCAATGATGTGGAAGTTTCAAAATTCCATATTTTATTCAGAATAGAACATAGATGACATATCAAATGTTTAAACTGAGAAAATGTATCATTCAAAGAGAAAAATTAGGTGATTTTTAATTTCATGACGACAGCACATCTCAAAGTTGGGACAAGGCCATGTTTACCACTGTGAGACATCCCATTTTCTTTTTACAACAGTCTGTAAACGTCTGGGGACTGAGGAGACAAGTTGCTCAAGTTTAGGGATAGGAATGTTAACCCATTCTTGTCTAATGTAGGATTCTAGTTGCTCAACTGTCTTGGGTCTTTTTTGTCGTATCTTCCGTTTTATGATGTGCCAAATGTTTTCTATGGGTGAAAGATCTGGACTGCAGGCTGGCCAGTTCAGTACCCGGACCCTTCTTCTACGCAGCCATGATGCTGTAATTGATGCAGTATGTGGTTTGGCATTGTCATGTTGGAAAATGCAAGGTCTTCCCTGAAAGAGACGTTGTCTGGATGGGAGCATATGTTGCTCTAGAACCTGGATATCCCTTTCAGCATTGATGGTGTCTTTCCAGATGTGTAAGCTGCCCATGCCACACGCACTAATGCAACCCCATACCATCAGAGATGCAGGCTTCTGAACTGAGCGCTGATAACAACTTGGGTCGTCCTTCTCCTGTTTAGTCCGAATGACACGGCGTCCCTGATTTCCATAAAGAACTTCAAATTTTGATTCGTCTGACCACAGAACAGTTTTCCACTTTGCCACAGTCCATTTTAAATGAGCCTTGGCCCAGAGAAGACGTCTGCGCTTCTGGATCATGTTTAGATACGGCTTCTTCTTTGAACTATAGAGTTTTAGCTGGCAACGGCGGATGGCACGGTGAATTGTGTTCACAGATAATGTTCTCTGGAAATATTCCTGAGCCCATTTTGTGATTTCCAATACAGAAGCATGCCTGTATGTGATGCAGTGCCGTCTAAGGGCCCGAAGATCACGGGCACCCAGTATGGTTTTCCGGCCTTGACCCTTACGCACAGAGATTCTTCCAGATTCTCTGAATCTTTTGATGATGATATGCACTGTAGATGATCTGTTCAAACTCTTTGCAATTTTACACTGTCAAACTCCTTTCTGATATTGCTCCACTATTTGTCGGCGCAGAATTAGGGGGATTGGTGATCCTCTTCCCATATTTACTCCTGAGAGCCGCTGCCACTCCAAGATGCTCTTTTTATACCCAGTTATGTTAATGACCTATTGCCAATTGACCTAATGAGTTGCAATTTGGTCCTCCAGCTGTTCCTTTTTTGTACCTTTAACTTTTCCAGCCTCTTATTGCCCCGTCCCAACTTTTTTGAGATGTGTTGCTGTCATGAAATTTCAAATGAGCCAATATTTGGCATGAAATTTCAAAATGTCTCACTTTCGACATTTGATATGTTGTCTATGTTCTATTGTGAATACAATATCAGTTTTTGAGATTTGTAAATTATTGCATTCCGTTTTTATTTACAATTTGTACTTTGTCCCAACTTTTTTGGAATCGGGGTTGTATAAACTCGGCAGATGCAGATTTCCTACTTATTGTATGGTATCTGTTTGCCTGTGACTCGATGAAAAATGATTCTCTCTCTACCATGTTAACATGTGATCCATTCACGACAACATCGACAATCCCGTACGTGATGTCTTCAGCTTGATGTGGATCAACCATTTTCCTCAAATAATATGGTACTTTCAGGATTCTGTGCACCTTCTTAATGGGAGAATGAAAAAGTTGCCATCTTTTTTCAAATTATATTGCAAATTGGCAGTTGACCTTTTCTCAAATCTTCCTAGTCTGATTCCGAAAATGAACCTTTTTATAGTGTATTATACATTACATTACCTTCTAATGAAAGTGGGATTAGTGGCATGAGGCACTAGAATATTGTCGCATTATATTGGTCTGTTCCTACAATTTCTGGTATTTTATGGAATACCTTTAAATGTGACAACTTTGGTGAAGTGCCATAGACGGGTATTGCAATCACCAGATCTCAACCCGGTTTAACACTTAGAGTTTTTGGACCAAGTGCTAATGGTGTTCACCTCTCCAGTACAGTTCCTGAGACTTGCAGATCAATGCCAAGGAACATTTGAAGAAGTTTTGTTGGCTCAACAGCTTACTAAAACTTTACAATGTCCTTTTTTTAAAAAAAAAATCCCCTGCTGGCCAAAAGGCCTGAAGGGGATTGTCGTGGCGATATCCGTCCTTCCAAAGGGTATTCACCTTCTGAAATCAACTCCTCTCTCAATTTCTGGAAGAATTTCACAAAACTTGACAACAGGCATTGTTATGTCGGTAGTACGTATATTGTAATTTCGTTAAGTTCGGTCGCATTTTACCAGAGTAATGGCCCTTGATTAACAACCTTGTACTTTCACAGTTCCATGAAGGTGTGCTTGCCTTCTGACATCAACTCCTCTCACAAATTTTGGACGAATTTCTCGAAGCTTGGCAGAAAGCCTTGTTATATGACGGTAATACGAATATTGCGATTTAATTTCGTTTGTGAAAATTTTACCAGAATTTTGACCCTTGATTAAATAACTTTTTGACAATTTCATGAGGGTGTACGTTCTTCTGAAGTCAACTCCTCTCTCAATTTGTGGAGGAATTTCACCAAACTTGGCAAAAGGCTTTGTTATATGACAGTTGTACGCATATTGAAATTGCGTTTAATTTGGGCAGATTTTACCAGAGTTATGCTCTTGATTATTAACAAACTTGTACTTTGGCAATTTCATCAAGGTGTGTTTTGCTTTTTGAAATCAACTTCCCTCACAATTTTTATCCCCCACTGGCTGAAAGGCCCGAATGGGGATTATGTCGTGATGATGTCCATCAGTCCCAGGAAGGGTACTCGCCTTCTCAAATCAACTCCCCTCTCAATTTTTGGAGGAATTTCATGAAACTTGGCAGGATTCTTTGTTATATGTCGGTAATACGTATATTGCAGTTTCGTTCCGTTCAGTCGCATTTTACCAGAGTTATGGCATAGTGTCCGCGGGGGATATTGTGCTCTCAGGGTACTCTTGTTTGTTCCTACCTCAGTGTGTATATGCTGGTCTCTCACACCATCATCTTTCCCTCCAGGCTGAGTCGGTGTCTGAATCCGCCTCCACTCCTGCAGCGCCCAGCTCTCGGCCCCTGAGCCCTCGACAGCGCCGCGCTCAGAACCGGAACCAGAACCAGCCACAACGCCGGCCCACTTACCCAGCATTCCCAGCAGACCAGCAGGACGGCCACACAGGCTCAGCCGTGCTCATTGTGCTGCTCACGCTGGCTCTCGCCGCCCTCGTCTTCCGCAGGATCTATTTGGCCCAGGACTACAAATTTGACTACGAGCTCTGACAACAGAGTTCAAAAATAAACTCTCATCAAAACTAAACTGCCGCCAACCTCCATCACCTTCCAGCTGCCACGATCTCCACAGTGATGCTTGATTGTGCTTAATAGTGCATACCAAAGGAGAAAGGCAGCACATACTGTACTTATTTAGAAAAGAATCTAATCTGTACGATATTTAGAAAAGAGAATGACTGACTCGTGTTGGAAATACACACTTTTTCCTAATTTTAAAGGACTGGCAGTTGAACTACCTGTCCAGGAAATTATGGTTTGCCAGGAATACAATGGGATCGCTTTTTTTTTTTAAAAAAACATACGCTGATATGTTAGTCAACTATCCAGTGCAAGCCATTTTAATCGATTTAGTTTTATTTATGAACCTGGATATAAAACAATTCTTAGGAGCATCGACACAAGAAATGCGGTATTCACTAAAATCCTTCTTATCCCCTAGTTTATGTACATTTATGTTTCAGGAGACTCACTAATGTGAACCTTGATTGAGTTTTAAAGTTGCATGTGCAGCAATGAGTTACAGTAGCAAATCTGTGTTCATGAAATGTTTCTAAATCTGGTTGGAATTTTTAGTTTGGTTTGGCCTACAACATATATTTACACAGACTATGATGGATCAACAAGGCCCAATACTGCCATTCATTGAATCGGGCTAGTTTCTTTAGTTCAGGGTTTTGATTTACATTTTTATAGCACCACTTGTCTTGTCTTTGAAATCTTAAAAAAAGGAATTGTGATTTTCTTCACTGCATTATGTTAATGGTGATGCATAAGTACTCAGGTTTTTTTTGGGGGGGGGACTGTATGAAAGTTGGGGACTATTTATTTAAAAGCAGATATCTGATTCTGTTACCTGACAGGAATTTATCCAAACTAAAATTGTTTAGTAAATATAACATAGGTTGGCATTGGGATTGATTTTTTTTTTTTCACCTGCTTACTATTTACCAGCAAACAAATTCATGGTGAATGAATGACTCAAGATATGATTTCTACCCTTTCAGATTTAAGGAGAGTACAATAGTGTGTAATGTTTTTAGCTGTGAAGTCGGGAACTGCTTGTTGGCAGTGGCGATCAATAAAACTTAGCTGGCTAGTGGATATTTTTGGTGATTACGTAGTAATGCAGAGTAAATAGTACTACACTACTTTGATGCAGTCCTGTGGCATCTTTTTGGGGGTTAAAAAAAAAAATGGTCAGTTGTGCCTGAATAATATTTTTTTTTTTGGGGGGGGGCATCCCTTATAACAACAGTAAAGTACTTGTCTACTGTTAGCTAGGTCAAACAAAATAGACTATTTTACGTTCATGACCTCAAACATTCTCTTGATAGAAAGCAAGACCGCCACACAAATCCTGTTGAGAGCATGTGAGACTGGATGAGGGGGCATGGCTTCTAGGACATGTCTGTTAAGAGAGTTCAAAATGTGTGCGGAAATTTATTCCAGATTCATCTAGCTATTGATTTCATCTTCTGTTTTACTGCTTTTATGGTGCAATTTTCAATTGATTGATGACTCCAATTTTAAATCGCAGAGCTCCTATATCAAATGTGGAAAGATTTGCAGGACTGTTAATATATAATATAATTGGAATAAACAATGTCATATCATGTAGGGGTGATTTTAAATTCTTTTATTGCATAAAGTGTGACGAGGATGATATGACTGTGAAATAATAACCTGGACTGAAGCGGGGCACTTTTCTAACACTTCATCCTAATGAATATAATAATAGATATGAGACGAGCTGGGAATTGTGTTCTCCAGCCAAAGCTTTCTGTCATTGGTTGCCAAGCAGAGAGAGCCGGACCCTCTGTTACAGGGCACACACATAATCAGCAGACCTTCAAGGAGGATCAAACCTTGAAAATAGGAATACTGGAAGTCAGCAACATTTCATTCCTGTAGATAGGGATTTTTTTTTTTAAATAATATAATACGTATCAGTCCAGTTTAGAAAAGTTAATATATTCTATTGTGTTCTGACCTGTAAATACGATAAAGGACTTTTAAGCCTCATAAGGCTTCTGTGCATGTGCTTTTGTTGAGGTAAAAATATTATCACGTTCAACTGCGCCTCATCTAATGTTCACTAAAGTTACCATGAAGTTCATTAAAGTGTATTAGATTTAGTCAAGCTCTTAGATAATGAACACCACATACACACGGTGGCTGAAGTACCCCTTAGTGAAGTTTTAGCTCGAATGAGTTCCGACAGACTGTATAAATCTTTTCAGCCTGTCAGTTCACACGTAGTGCTTTTAACTGTGAGCAAGTTTTATGCTCGGAAATGGTTCGGTGTTAATCTGAGTTGTATGCGCTGTAAAAGCTATTATATGGTTTTTAACAAGAGGCTGATTAAAGTTGAGAAAGTTAATAGTGCCAGTCTTTTTTGTTTGTTTGTTTGTTTGTTTGTTTTTCTGATTATGACATTGGAAGATTTTCAGAACAGCACCCCAAGCATTTAATCCTGGAGTGATTCCAGGAGGAAGCTTGACAACTTTGTCTGCTTCAGTGCCTTCTTGGAATCTGTCAGATTTCCCTGTGGAATTAGTCTTCTGAATAGTGTGCACTGAAGCAAAAAGGTGTCCCTTTCTCCCTCATTATATACTTTGTGTGTATATCTCCTGTTAAAATGATCGGTTTTTCTGATGTAAAAAAAAATGAGACCATGATAAATAAATTCAAAACTTTTCCCACCTTTAATGTGACCTATAACCTGTACAATTCAATTGAAAAACAAACAAATCTGTTGGGGGGGGGGGGGGGGGGGGACAAAAAATGTACAATAAGCTGGTTACATAAATGTGCACACCCTTAAACTAATACTTTGTTGAAGCACCTTTTAATTTAATTACAGCATTCAGTCTTTTTGGGTCGGAGTCTATCAGCCTGCCACATCTAGACTTGCCAATATTTACCCACTCTTCCTTGCAAAAGCACTTCAAATCGGTCAGATTGTGAGGGCATCTCTTGTGCACAGCTCTCTTCAGGTCACCCCACAGATTTTCAATTGGATTTAGGTCTGGGCTCTGGCTGGGCCGTCCCAAAACTTTAATTTTTTATCTGGTGAAGCCATTCTTTTGTTGTATGCTTGGGGTCATTGTCGTGTTGAAAGATGAAATTTCTCATCAGCAGCTTTCTAGCAGACACTTGAAGGTTTTGGGCCAAAATTGACTGGGATTTAGAACTGTTCATAATTTCCTCCACTTTGACTAAAGCCCCTGTTCCAGTTGAAGGAAAACAACCCCAAAACATGATGCTACCACCACCATGCTTCACCGTGGGTATGGTGGGTTTTTTGGTGATGCACAGTGGTGTTTTTGCACCAAACATACCTTTTGGAATTGTGGCCAAAAAGTTCAACCTTCAGACCATAACACATTTTCACACATGCTTTTGGGAGAGTTGATAGATATATATTGCAAAATTTAGCCGGGCCTGGATGTTTTCTTGCGACCCTACCTCATAGTCCAGACATATGGAGAATACAGGAGATTGTTGTCACATGTAGTACACAACCAGTACTTGCCAGAAATTCCTGCAGCTCCTTCAGTGTTGCTGTAGGCCTCTTGGCAGCCTCCCTGACCAGTTTTCGTCTTGTCTTTTCATCAATTTTGGAGGGACGTCCAGTTCTCAAAAATGTCACTGTTGTCCCATGTTTTCTCCACTTCTTGATGACTGTCTTCACTGTGCTCCATAGTATATCTAATGCCATGGAAATTTTTTTGTACCCTTCTCCTGACTGATACCTTTCAACAATGAGATCCTTCTGATGCTTTGTAAGCTCTCTGTGAGCCATGTCTGTGAAGATTCTCAGTCATCCAGGTCATAGTAAACTGTGGGTGGTAAGAGAGAGCAACTGGACTTGCTTGAAGATTCTTGAAGACGTTTCACCTCTCATCCAAAAGGCTTCTTCAGTTCTGTCTGTCTGACTAATAGGGAGCATCAGATATTTATCCTCTCATGGATGAAAAGCAATCTTAAGGTGTCGTTGAGTCATCCTGTTGGTGTGGGTCACTGGGAGCTGGATGTGAACGGCCTAGAGAGTCCTTGGGATGATCAATGGATTGTTGGTTCTCTCTGTCCTCCTGTGAATCACTGAAAACTCTGTCACCTATAACATTGCCAAACACCTAGCCACCATCCTGGCTCCTCTTGTTGGAAACACGCCACATCACGTCAAAAACTCCCAAGATTTTGCTACTAAAGTTGCAGACCTCAAACTAGACTCAGATGAAACCATAGTTTCCTACGATGTCACTTCTCTTTTCACCTGCATTCCCACCACAGAAGCAGTCGAATTTGTTAGAAAACGACTTCAAGACAGCACCTTACTGGATAGAACGAACCTCACCACGGACCAGATTTGCACCCTGCTTGACCTCTGCCTGACCACCACCTATTTCCAGTTTAATTAAAGTTTCTATAGACAGAAGCATGGATGTGCCATGGACTCACCGGTGTCCCCTATTGTGGCCAATCTATACATGGAGGAAGTGGAACATAAAGCTTTGACCACTTTTTCAGGAGTTGCTCCCAGCCACTGGTTCAGACATGTGGATGACACCTGGGTTAAAATCAAAACCCATGAGGTGGAAGCCTTCTCTAAGCATATCAATGCAGTGGATATCAATTTCACTCGGGAGGACTTCAGTGGGAATAATCTAGCCTTCTTGGATTGTGATGTACACAGACAAGAGAGAAGCCTTAGCATCGAGGTCTACCGGAAACCCCCACACACAAACCAGTACCTACTTTTTGACTCGCACCACCCACTGGAACACAAATTGGGGGTCATTAGGACCTTGCAACACAGGGCTCAGAACATTCCTACAATGGTAGAGGGAAAAGGGAAGGAGCAGAATCACATCAAGAAAGCACTTCAGAACTGCGGGTATACCAACTGGGCTTTCTTCAAGAGCAGAAAAAGGAACATAATGGACAAGGAGGATAACAGGAACAAATGCAAGAACATTGTCATTCCCTACATTTCTGGTCTATCTGAGAAACTCAGGAGGATCTTCTACAAACACAACATTCTAGTACATTTCAGACCCAGTAACACCCTGAAGCAGAAACTGGTCCACCCTTAGGACAGAATAGCCAGACACAAACAGGACAATGTAGCGTATGCAATTCAGCGCAGTGAGGAATGCATGGCCTCATATATTGGGGGAACAAAATAACTGCTTCACAGGCGCAGGGCTCAACACAGGAGAGCCAGTTCCTCAGGCCAGGACTCTGCTGTCTGTCTTCATCTTGACAACAAAGGACACTCATTTCAGGATTGCAACGTACGCATTTTAGCCAGAGAGGATAGTTGGTATGAGCGAGGAGTTAAAGAAGCCATTTTTGTCAACCTGGAATGGCCATCACTGAACAGAGGTAGTGGTCTAAGACATCATTTATCAGCCACCTACAATGCAGTCCTTAGCACACTTCCCAGACAACTGAATGCACACCAAAACCCAGCTGTTTTCAGTGACTCACAGGAGGACAGAGAGAACCAACAATCCATTGATCATCCCAACGACTCTCTAGGCTGTTCACACCGAGCCCCCAGTGACCCACACCAACAGGATGACTCAACGACACCTTAGGATTGCTTTTCATCCACAAGAGGATAAATACCTGATACTCCCTATTAGTCAGACAGAACTGAAGAAGCCTTTCGGATAAGAGGTGAAACGTCTTCAAGAATCTTCAAACAAGTCCAGTTGCTCTCTTTTACCACCCACAGTTTACTCTGTGAGCCATGGATTTTGCTGGAGGATGCAACGGAGTAAATCTCTGAACTTTATGTGGGGGTTAATCAGAGTCATTTTAATTGATGGCAGGTGTGAACCCAAAAAGACTGAATGCTGTAATTAAATCAAAAGGTGCTTCAACAAAGTATTAGTTTAAGGGTGTGCACACTTATGCAACCAGCTTATTGTAGGCTTTATTTTTTGTTTTTTCCCTGAACAGATTTGTTTGTTTTTCAATTGAATTATAGAGGTTATGGGTCACATTAAAGGTGGGAAAAGTTTTGAAATTATTTATTGTGGTCTAAGGTTTTTATGATTTAAAAATATCATTTTAATAAGGTGTGTACACCTTTTACAGTGGTGCTTGAAAGTTTGTGAACCCTTTAGAATTCTCCATTTCTGCATAAATATGACCTAAAACAACAACAGATTTTCACACAAGTCCTACAAGTAGATAAAGGGAACCCAGTTAAACAAATGAGACAAAAATATTATATTTGGTCGTTTATTTATTGAGGAAAATGATCCAATGTTAAATATCTGTGAGTGGCAAAAGTATGTGAACCTCTAGGATTAGCAGTTAATTTGAAGGTGAAATTTGAGTCAGGTGTTTTCAATCAATGGGATGACAATCAGGTGTGAGTGGGCACCCTGTTTGATAGATCCCTGTTCTTTAAATAAAAGTCTGATCTTCACAACATGTTTGTGGAAGTGTATCATGGCACGAACAAAGGAGATTTTTGAGGACCTCAAAAAAAAGCGTTGTTGATGCTCATCAGGCTGGAAAAGGTTACAAAACCATCTCTAAAGAGTTTGGACTCCACCAATCCACAGTCAGACAGATTGTGTACAAATGGAGGAAATTCAAGACCATTGTTACCCTCCCCAGGAGTGGTCAACCAATAAAGATCACTCCAAGAGCAAGGCATGTAATAGTCGGCGAGGTCACAAAGGACCCCAGGATAACTTCTAAGTAACTGAAGGCCTCTCTCACATTGGTTAATGTTCATGAGTCCACCATCAAGAGAACATTGAACAACAATGGTGTACATGGCAGGGTTGCAAGGAGAAAGCCACTGCTCTTCAAAAAGAACATTGCTGCTCATTTGCAGTTTGCTAAAGATCATGTGGACAAGCCAGAAGGCTATTGGAAAAATGTTTTGTGGACAGATGAGTCCAAAATAGAACTTTATGGTTTAAATGAGAAGCATTATGTTTGGAGAAAGGAAAACACTGCATTCCAGCATAAGAACCTTATCCCATCTGTGAAACATGGTGGTGGTAGTATCATGGTTTGGGCCTGTTTTGCTGCATCTGGGCCAGGACGGCTTGCCATCATTGATGGAACAATGAATTCTGAATTATACCAGCGAATTCTAAAGGAAAATGTCAGGACATCTGTCTACGAACTGAATCTCAAGAGAAGGTGGGTCATGCAGCAAGACAACGACCCTAAGCACACAAGTCGTTCAACCAAAGAATGGTTAAAGAAGAATAAAGTGAATGTTTTTGAATGGCCAAGTCAAAGTCCTGACCTTAATCCAATCGAAATGTGGTGGAAGGACCTGAAGCGAGCAGTTGATGTGAGGAAACCCACAAACATCCCAGAGTCGAAGCTGTTCTGTACAGAGGAATGGGCTAAAATTCCTCCAAGCCGGTGTGCAGGACTAATTAACAGTTACTGGAAATGTTTAGTTGCAGTTATTGCTGCACGAGGGGGTCACACCAGATACTGAAAGCAAAGTTTCACATACTTATGCCACTCACAGATATGTAATATTTGGATTATTTTCCTCAATAAATAAATGACCAAGTATAATATTTTTGTCTCATTTGTTTAACTGGGTTCTCTTTATCTACGTTTAGGACTTGTGTGAAAATCTGATGTTGTTTTAGGTCATATTTATGCAGAAATATAGAAAATTCTAAAGGGTTCACAAACTTTCAAGCACCACTGTATACTCTATTTTATACTTCTACCAATTTTACAAAGTTAAATTCTTAAATCTGATTTGATTTTTTCTAGAACAGCTCTGAAGTCGTACATTTTATGTTATTAGTAACATTTAATGTTGTGGAACGTCCAACAAACTTTTTTTTATTTTTTCATTTTAATAAAAAAAAAATGCATTTTGCTGAATAACCACAAATTTCTCAGTCCTAGAGTATTTCCTGTGTCTGAAGTCTTCAAAGAACAGCTTTATTTTTCACTCCTAAGCTAAATTCTCACATAGCCGGAATCACTTCATGGAAGCTGTCGGTAAATGATTTTGAACCCAAAATTTCCTCCAAAGTTCATCAAAATCCACTCACTAGTTTTTGTGTTAAGTTGGGAACAGACCAAAAAAAAAAAAAAAAATCCTGGTTCCTCATACATATCTGGATTTGGATCAAAATGTAATAATTTTTTCCTTGGCCTATGGTTCACCTTTCCTCCAAATTGCATCCAAATCCATGTGCTACTTTTTGAGTTACATTGGGAACGGACAAAAAAAAAAAATTCTGGATCATCATACATATCCGGATTTACATCAAAATCTAAACAACTGTTCCTTGGCTCATGATTCACCTTTCCTCCAAATTGCATCCAAATCCGTTCACTACTTTTTGAGTTACGTTGGGAACAGAGGCGAAACAATGTTCTCCAACAAAGTTCTCGGAGGTCATTTGTTTTTTTTTGTTTTTTTTTTATAAGCAAGTGACCAGATTGGTGTCCCATCCAGGGTATATTCCCACCTTGTGCCCAGTGTTCCCATGATAGATCACAGGATAAAGTGCACTTCTAACCATATAATAACCAGTAGCTATGGTTCTTGAAGATAAATGAATGAATGCTTTTTTTAATTTTTGGATTTAAACCATTTTTTAAATCTGTTTTGTTTTTCAATCTATCCACAACCTACTCCTAGTATGTTTTCAAAATTTATTTCACTTCAACTTTCAAATTCATAATTGCAGGGCAACTTTTTCTAAATTTTCAATTAGATTCAGAGGTCCTTCCTGTTGGAACCAATTACCAGTTCATATTAGAAATTCCAGCAGTATAAAATAATTTAAGAAATTAACCATTCTCTTCTTGCTGGATCAGTTAAGTAATACATCATAACTGCTCTCACCATCATATTCTATGCATTGGTACATTGTCACCTTTCTTGTTACACTTGTCACACTTTAGTTTTTTTATGTTTTTGTTTTGTATTTGCCTGTATTTTCTTACTTTTATGTTGAATGTCTCACTACAGGATGGCCACTCGACAAGCCCTTATGGGTTTTATTGGCTCCTCCTGTGCATTTCTTTTGTTAGAGCGGCGGCTACAATTACTGTATCGACAGTCCATAATTATTGACACCTTTTCATATTTACCAATAAAAAAACAATTTTACAAAGGTGAGTTTCAGTTACAACAGTTATTATTGGTTAATTAATCAACCGGAAAACCCTCCTCGCCCTTCGATCTTCTTGTCTGATGACAGCTCGTTACCTGAGATGGAATTTTTTTTCCACACGATCAGCAATTTGAGGAAAACCTGGACGTTATCATCACAGGTAAGCATGGTGGAAAGATCATGGACATGTTTTTACTGATCAAATTCACAGATATTTCATGATCTCGTCGTCGAAACCTACTTTGTTTCTTACTCTTTCAGTTGACAGTCATCATTTTGTATCTAAACGCACGTTTGAGAAGTCACGTGAGGTGTTGATAATGGTGATCTCTTTCACTGGTGTCCACCATTGACACCCTGTGGAATTAAGCGACATTTATAACTGTTATGGATCGATCTTTGTGTAACATTGTTGAAGTAGATGAAGTACTTTAAAAAAAAATAAAATAAAAGTGCTGTGATTTTATAATTTTTTTTTCTGATTCATAGCAGAATGAAATGCTTATAGAGTATTTGGAATCCTATTGAAATAAATAGAATTAGACCAGAATTAAATTCCTAGCATATAAAAATTTACATGCTTGAAATATTCAGATTTTTTGATTCCATTCAGAATTTTTTTTTTTCAGTTTGTTGTAAATATCTACCACATTACAATATCAGTTGACATTTTATATTTTGGTTCGAGGAATGACATGCAACTTTCAACCTGGATGCTCATGTGGTTACAATGTCAAATCCCTGTTGGCATTTATTGGTAAACTACAAAACTAGAAGTTAATACAAACAGCAATGAATGATTAACAAAATGTGATCTACGGACATACTTGGAAAGTGGAACAAAAAGATTTTCTGACGCAGGTTAAACATTATCAGTTAATTTGTTTACAAACATCAGAATTACTTCCTCATTTATGTAAACACCGACATCGATCTATTTATTAAAATATAAAAGGTATTTTGTACTAAATATAAGTCTATGTAAAACATTTTAAATAAAAACTATGTTTTGTTAACTTGATACCACATACCGATTATTTTGTTTTTTAAATAAAAAATCATCTGGATGTCAATAACTGTGGACAAAGGTGTCACGTGATCTGCTACATAAAGTAATCAGGAATTTTTTGGAAGTTTGAGTAATTATTCCTGCACGATTTACGTATTGAAAATCTTTTCTACTTTCGCAACAGCCAAAAGATCGTTAAGGTGTCGATAATTGTAGCCACCGCTCTAGTATGATAAACATACTTGTTATGACGGACTAATTTTGTATAATCTCTGTTAAATATCGCGATATTTCATGGTATTGCTTGGAAACAAATGAGGTTGCATGTGTATGTTTTGTTAAACCACATATCGATTATTTAAAAAAAAAATCATCTGGATGTCAATAACTGTGGACAACGGTGTCACGTGATCTGCTACACCAAGTAATCAGGAATTTTTCGGAAGTTTGAGTAATTATTCATGCACAATTTACGTACAAAAAAGTCTTTTCTACTTTTGCAACAGTGTTGATAATTGTAGCCGCCACTCTAGTATGATAAACATACTTGTTATGACGGATATGTGGACTAATTTTGTATAATCCCTTTGTCAAATATCATGATGTTTCATGGTATAGCTTGGAAACAAATGAGGTCGCATGTGTATGTTTTGTTAAACCACATACCGATTTATTACTTTTTAAAATAAATAATCATCTGGATGTCGATAACTGTGGACAAAGGAGTCGCATGATCTGCTACACCAAGTAATCAGGAATTTTTTGGAAGTTTGAGTAATTATTCCTGCACAATTTACGTATTGAAAGTCTTTTCTACTTTGGCAATGGTGTCGATAACTGTAGCCACCGCTCTAGTACTTGTTTTGTATTAGGAATTTTTTTATGTGCGAATGAATGAAGCAGTGACGACAATGTCGAACTGAGTCTGAGCTGAATTAAAGGTGAAATAAAACTAGAAAGGAAATAAGATAATTAAAGACAAACAAACAAGCTCCACTCGGAAGTGTCTTTATTGTTTTTCTGTGGTAAAATTGTGCATGCGCTGTCCTCAAGCACTGTCTTCACGAGCCCTGTGTCCGCCGCACGCGCGTCACTAGGGACCATGTAGCTTCTCACTCTCTCTCTCTCTCTCTCTCTCTCTCTCTCACACACACACACACACACACGCACACAGATGCTGGTGAATACAGAATGGGAGCATTACCATGCTGAGGACGGACAGTTCGCACACAGAGGCGGCTTCCTCATCTAACCCGCATCATGCCTTACATTAGCAACCTGCTATTTCTTCTCTTCTGCCTGATTGTTGTTGTCGATTGTGGGAAGCAGAAGAGCAGGAAACGCAGGTGGTCTGCAAACCTGGAAACTCATAAACACGGACCGTACGTACTGCTTGCTTATTTATTTATTTATTTATTTATTTATTTTCTTTCCTTTTGAAATTGTTTATTTCACCTCATGTTTAACCTGTTTGTGTGGCGGAAACTTTAGTCACCTTTATGCAAAGGCTACTCTGTTAAATTAGCTATTTACAGTATTTCGGTGTTTCAAACAACATAACACTAAGCTCCTGCAAAGGAAAAAAAACTAATTTCCTACTTGATAATATACGTGTGTGTGTGTGTGTGTGTGTGTGTGTATATAATTTTATATTTTATATTTTTTTCACAAATACTTTTGTTTTTACACACGCAACCTCATTTGTTTCCAAGCGATATCATGAAATATCGCAATATTTGAGAGAGAGATTATACAAAATTTGTCCACATATCCGTCATAAGTATGTTTATCATAATAGAGCGGCGGATACAATTATCGACACCTTTGCAATCTTTTGGCCGTTGCAAAAGTAGAAAAGGCTTTCAATACATAAATTCTGCATGAATAATTACTCAAACTTCCACTGGGGGGAAAAAAAATTCCTGATTGCTTGGTGTATCAGATCATGTGACTCCTTTGTCCACAGTTATCGACATCCAGATGATTATTTAAAAAAAAAAAAATCGGTATGTGGTTTAACAAAGCATACACATGCAACTTCATTTGTTTCCAAGCGATACCATGAAATATCATATTTTACAAAGATTTATACAAAATTAGTCCACATAGCCGTCATAAGTACATTTGTCATACTAGAGCGGCGGATACAATTATCGACACTGTTGCGAAAGTAGAAAAGACTTTCAATACGTAAATTGTGCATGAATAATTACTCAAACTTTAAAAAAAACCTGATTACGTGGTGTAGCAGATCACGTGACACCTTTGTCCATAGTTATCAACATCTAGATCTATTTATTTTTTAAAAAATAATCGGTACATGGTTTAACAAAACATGCACAAGCAACCTCATTTGTTTCCAAGCGATACCATGAAATATCGCGATATTTGAGAGAGAGATTATACAAAATTAGTCCACATATCTGTCATAACAAGTATGTTTATCATAATAGAGCGGCGGATACAATTATCGACACCTTTACGATCTTTTGGCCGTTGCAAAAGTAGAAAAGACTTTCAATACGTGAATTCTGCATGAATAATTACTCAAACTTCCACTGGGGGAAAAAAAATCCTGATTACTTGGTGTATCAGATCATGTGACTCCTTTGTCCACAGTTATCGACATCCAGATGATTATTTAAAAAAAAAAAATCGGTATGTGGTTTAACAAAGCATACACATGCAACTTCATTTGTTTCCAAGCGATACCATAAAATATCATGATATTTTACAAAGATTATACAAAATTAGTCCACATATCCGTCATAAGTACATTTGTCATACTAGAGCGGCGGATACAATTATCGACACTGTTGTGAAAGTAGAAAAGACTTTCAATATGTAAATTGTGCATGAATAATTACTCAAACTTCCAAAAAAAACCCTGATCACGTGACACCTTTTGTCCACAGTTATCAACATCTAGATCTATTTATTTTTTTAAAAATAACCGGTACGTGGTTTAACAAAACATGCACAAGCAACCTCATTTGTTTTCAAGCGATACCATGAAATATCGCGATATTTGAGAGAGAGATTATACAAAATTAGTCCACATATCCATCATAAGTATGTTTATCATAATAGAGCACCTTTACAATCTTTTGGCCATTGCAAAAGTATAAAAGACTTTCAATACGTAAATTCTGCATGAATAATTACTCAAACTTCCACTGGGGGAAAAAAATTCCTGATTATTTGGTGCATCAGATCACGTGACACCTTTGTCCACAGTTATTGACATCTGGATAAGATGAGAAGAGCCTTTTATTATCCCACAAGGGGAAATTTACATTGTTACAGCAGCAAAATATATAAAGAGAAAAAGATAAAGCAGTGAAGGAGTAGTGCAAAAGTACTTCGTATACAAAAAAGGATATATATAAAATAAATGAACTACAAATTTAGAGATAAAAAACGAACAAATTTGCATAAATTAACAGTTTTTCAGAAATATAGTTAACATAAGTGTATTACAAAGGTGGTATTGCACAGGTATTATTACCAGTATTGCACAAGTGAGTAGGTATATTGCACAAGAGCCATTTTAACCATGTGTAGCTAGCAGATGATTATTTATTTCAAAAAAATAATTGGTATGTGGTATTAAGCTAACAAAACATAGTTTTTATTTAAAATTTGTCTTATATTTAGTACAAAATATCTTTTATATAAATATATCAATGTCGGTGTTTATGTAAATGACGAAGTAATTCTAATGTTTGTAAACAAATGAGCTGATAATGTTTAACCTGCATCAGAAAATCTTTTTGTTCCACTTTCTACCCACTTTCGAAGTATTTCCGTAGATCAAATTTTGTTAATCATCATTCATTATTGTTTGTATTAATTTCTAGTTTTGGAGTTTACAAATAAATGTCAACAGGCAACTGATATTGTAACCACGTGAAAATCCAGGTCAGAGGTTGCATGTCATTCCTCGAACCAAAATATAAAATGTTTACTGATATTGTAATACAGTGGTGCTTGAAAGTTTGTGAACCCTTTAGAATTTTCTATATTTCTGCATAAATATGACCTAAAACAACATCAAATTTTCACACAAGTCCTAAAAGTGGATAAAGAGAACCCAGTTCAACAAATGAGACAAAAATATTATACTCGGTCATTTATTTATTGAGGAAAATGATCCAATATTACATATCTGTGAGTGGCAAAAGTATGTGAACCTTTGCTTTCAGTATCTGGTGTGGACCCCCCCCCCCCCCCCCCCCCATGCAGCAATAACTGCAACTAAACGTTTCCGGTAACTGTTGATCAGTCCTGTGCATCAGCTTGGAGGAATTTTAGCCCATTCCTCCATACAGAACAGCTACAACTCTGGGATGTTGGTGGGTTTCCTCACATGAACTGCTCGCTTCAGGTCCTTCCACAACATTTCGATTGGATTAAGGTCAGGACTTTGACTTGGCCATTCCAAAACATTAACTTTATTCTTCTTTAACCATTCTTTGGTAGAACGACTTGTGTGCTCAGGGTCGTTGTCTTGCTGCATGACCCACCTTCTCTTGAGATTCAGTTCATAGACAGATGTCCTGACATTTTCCTTTAGAATTCGCTGGTATAAGTCAGAATTCATTGTTCCATCAATGATGGCAAGCCGTCCTGGCTCACATGCAGCAAAACAGGCCCAAACCAACCATGATACTACCACCACCATGTTTCACAGATGGGATAAGGTTCTTATGCTGGAATGCAGTGTTTTCCTTTCTCCAAGCGTAACGCTTCTAATTTGAACCAAAAATTCTATTTTGGTCTTATCCGTCCACAAAACATTTTTCCAATAGCCTTCTGGCTTGTCCATGTGATATTTGGCAAACTGCAGATGAGCAGCAATGTTCTTTTTGGAGAGCAGTGGCTTTCTCCTTGCAACCCTGCCATGCACACCATTGTTCAGTGTTCTTCTGATGGTGGACTCATGAACATTAACCAATGTGAGAGGGGCCTTCAGTTGCATAGAAGTCACCCTGGGGTCCTTTGTGACCTCGCCGTCTATTACACGCCTTGCTCTTGGAGTGATCTTTGTTGGTTGAGCACTCCTGGGGAAGCTAACAATGGTCTTGAATTTCCTCCATTTGTACACAGTCTGTCTGACTGTGGACTGGTGGAGTCCAGTCTCTTTAGAGATGGTTTTGTAACCTTTTCCAGCCTGATGAGCATCAACAATGCTTTTTCTGAGGTCCTCAGAAATCTCCTTTGTTCATGACATGATACACTTCCTCAAACATGTGTTGTGAAGATCAGACTTTGATAGATCCCTGTTCTTTGAGTAAAACAGGGTGCCCACTCACACCTGATTGTCATCCCATTGATTGAAAACACCTGACTCTAATTTCACCTTCAAATTAACTGCTAATCCTAGAGGTTCACATACTTTTGCCACTCACAGATATGTAATATTGGATCATTTTCCTCAATAAATAAATGACCAAGTATCATAATTTTCTCTCATTTGTTGAACTGGGTTCTCTTTATCTACTTTTAGGACTTGTGTGAAAATCTGATGATGTTTTAGGTCATATTTATGCAGAAATATAGAAAATTCGAAAGGGTTCACAAACTTTCAAGCACCACTGTATGTGGTAGATATTTACAACAAACTCAAAAAAAAATCTGAATGGAATAGAAACATCTGAATATTTCAAGCATGCAATTTTTTTATATGCTAGGAATTTAATTCTGATGTAATTCTGTTTATTGTAATAGGATTCCAAATACTCTATAAACATTCCATTCTGTTATGAATCACATAAAACTTATTATAAATCACAGCACTTTTATTTTTTTAAAAGTACTTCATCTCCTTCAACAATGTTACATGAAGATCGATCCATAACAGTTGTCACTTAATTCCACAGGGTGTCGATAATGGTGGACACCGGTGAAAGTGATCACTATTATTGACACCTCACGTGACTTCTCAAACGCGCGTTTAGATACAAAATGATGACTGTCAACTGAAAGAGTAAGAAACAAAGTAGGTTTTGACAAAGAGATCATGAAATATCTCTGAGTTTGATAAGTAAAAACATGTCCGTGATCTTTCCACCATGCTTACCTGTGATGATAACGTCTGGGTTTTCCTCAAATTGCTGATCGTGCAGAAAAAAATTCCATCTCGGGTAACGAGCTGTCATCAGACGACAAGATCAAAGGGCGAGGCGGGTCTTCCGGTTGATGAATTAACCAATAATAATTGTTGTAACTGAAACTGATCTTTGTAAAAAAAATTTTTTATTGGTAAATCTGAAAAGGTGTCAATAATTATGGACTGTCAATAACTGTAGCCGCCACTCTATTATATTTATATGCTTATATTATTTATTATTTAATAATTATTCACTGAAGGCAAGGTGAATAATAACAAAGACGAAGTTGAGGTTATTATTTAAATAATATTGGCTGGCGTTGAGTGGTATATCAGATATATTCCATTCAGCTAGCATGATATTGAACGAGTCGAAGATGAGTAGCTGAATGGAATATATCTGATATACTATGGAAAAAAGCCTGCCAATATTATTATTATTGTTGTACTATATACACATTAGATGGAACAATTATAGATTTTACAAAAACTTCAGAACGGGGGGGGTAACTTACCAGTATCGAACGCTGATTCTGATCGAATGTAATTCTGTCAATCCAATGTATGTGTACAAAGTTCTAACAATAAAAATGGTACAAGTCTGAACAACAACCCGACTTGTATACAAGCAATATCCAGGTTGACAGTTCAAGTTGAAAGTTACTTTGGTTGTAGTTAATTGTTACATTGCAGTTGTTCAAAACAAAAGGGCTTTACTGAGTGAAGTCCACGAGTGAAGTCCTCTTGTAAAAGTCTCTGTCACTTTTCCTCACCTCCAAGGAGAACTTTGGCAATATTTCCACTATTGCTCTCTTTTCCAGCTTTTTTATGTCCGTTGGTCTGTTTTTCTCTTGTAAATATGCATGAAGAATATATAATGAAGTTTTAGTAGCCTTTCGGGTGTTCAGCACATTTTTAGTTTGTTTTCAGTTTGTTTATTTAGTGCTTAAACCTAGCACTGGAGCGTCGCTCTTTCCTGGCCGACAAAGAAACGAGTGTGCGCATGTGCAGCAGAAATGTTTTGTCATTGGATCTTCGCATGAGCTCCGATGTATGATGTTGTGTTGTCTTGACTCTTCTAACCACATGAACAATACAGTAACAATATTGCACGCTCATTCTCCATTGGGGAGAGTGGCGTAATACATGGAGGATAAGTGATATTATGATAATATTGCATGCCATCAATAAACCCACTAGAAGGGAATAGAGTACATGTTTTTATTCCATGGAAAAAGTGGCCCAGATGTATAATAATCACCAATATTCACTGAGCCTGATGCGGATAATTGTTTTAGTTTAGGACACTTATTATGAATGTTGCCTTCAACAAATAATTAAAACTGAAACAAGTAAGTAAAGAGCAGTGTTCTCCCCAGGTATTTCAAATAGCATCCTGGTAAACTGTCATCTTGAAATGGCCATAGGTGGTGATTTAATTTTTTTTGCAAAAATCGTATTTAAAAAATCACTTATTTCAGTCTTCAAAAGGGGCATGCAAATGTCACTTTCATAGTGTTCTTCCTCACTTACGACAAAGCCGCCATTTTGCTGAGTCGCCCGAAGTGATTATCGAGAAATAGTCCGACTCTCTTGACCAATCAGCGTACGCGATTTCCCATAATCACCTCCATATTTTGTCAGTCAGCGATCAGTACACCAGAACCTCTGCCTTTGGTTGCCACCCGATCCAAAATGTACCACTGGACCCTTACGGCACCTCCTGCAGGTGGTGGGTTCACAAGAGAATGGTTCTGTGTTGCTCATTCAGGCTAGGCCCAGTTGGGCCCCACGGACATAGGCCCGGCCACCGGGCGCTTGCTGATGAGTCCCTCCCCCAGGCCTAGCTCCAGGGTGGGGCACCGGTATCCCTGGTCCGGGCGAGGGCACTTGCTGTTTCTCTCATAAGGGTCTTCAGAACTGCTATTTGTCTGATCTCTCATCTAGGACGTGTTTGCCTTGGGAGACCCTACCAAGGACAAATGTCCCCCACAACATAACTCCGAGAATCACTGAGGCACTTGAACCCCTCCACCACGTTAAAGTGACAATTCAAGGAGGGGAATCTCACCCTCTCCATTAGAGACAGGGTGAGAAGCTTGGTCATTCGGGAGGGACTCAGAGTAGAACCGCTGTTCCGCCACATCAACAGGAGTAAGTTGAGGTGGTTCGGGCACCTTGTCAGGATGCCCCCGGACGCCTCCTGGAGGAGACCCTGGGGCAGACCCAGGACACGCTGGAGAGATTACATCTCTTGGCTGGCCTGGGAACGCCTTGGTATTCCCCCAGGAGAGCTGGTGGAGGTGGCCGGGGAGAGGGAAGTCTGGGCTGCTCTGCTTAGGCTGCTACTCCTGCGACCCAGACCCGAATAAGCGGCAGACAATGGATGGATTGGTGGATGGATGGACGGACCTCCATATTTGTACTAATACCTAATAATGTTACTTTTCATGCAGTAGTTTTGTGCTATATGCTATCCATAGGACTGAAAATGCCAAGATATATTTCAAAATATTCAGAAAATGACCTCAATATATTTTCTTATATCATAGTGCTTGTGCAAGGTGAATTCTTCTTGGTGTTGATTGATTAATTTTCTATCACAGCCCCTCAGATGTTAGCCCCTTAGATGCCTATTCATTCACACATTGTTTCTATATTACATAGAATGGTGCTTGAAAGTTTGTGAACCGTTTAGAATTTTCTCTATTTCTGTATAAATATGACCTAAAACATCAGATTTTCACACAAGTCCTGAAAGTAGATAAAGAGAACCCAGTTCAACAAATGAGAGAAAAATATGGTACTTGGTCATTTATTTATTGAGGAAAATGATCCAATATTACACATCCATGAGTGGCAAAAGTATGTGAACCTCTAGGATTAGCAGTTAATTTGAAGGTGAAATTAGAGTCAGGTGTTTTCAATCAATGGGATGACAATCAAGTGTGAGTGGGCACCCTGTTTTGTTTAAAGAACAGGGATCTATCAAAGTCTGATCTTCACAACACGTTTGTGGAAGTGTATCATGGCACGAACAAAGGAGATTTCTGAGGACCTCAGAAAAAGCGTTGTTGATGCTCATCAGGCTGGAAAAGGTTACAAAACAATCTCTAAAGAGTTTGGACTCCACCAATCCACAGTCAGACAGATTATGTACAAATGGAGGAAATTCAAGACCACTGTTACCCTCCACAGGAGTGGTTGACCAACAAAGATCACTCCAAGAGCAAGGCGTGTAATCGTCGGTGAGGTCACAAAGGACCCCAGGATAACTTCTAAGCAACTGAAGGCCCCCTCACATTGGCTAATGTTAATGTTCATGAGTCCACCATCAGAAGAACACTGAACAACAATGGTGTGCATGGCAGGGTTGCAAGGAGAAAGCCACTGCTCTCCAAAAAGAACATTGTTGCTCATCTGCAGTTTGCTATAGATCACGTGGACAAGCCAGAAGGCTATGGGAAAAATGTTTTGTGGATGGATAAGACCAAAATAGAATTTTTTTGGTTTAAATGAGAAGCGTTATGTTTGGAGAAAGGAAAACACTGCATTCCAGCATAAGAACCTTATCCTATCTGTGAAACATGGTGGTGGTAGTATCATGGTTTGGGCCTGTTTTGTTGCATATGGGCCAGGACGGCTTGCCATCATTGATGGAACAATGAATTCTGACTTATCCCAGTGAATTCAAAAGGAAAATGTCAGGACATCCGTCCATGAACTGAATCTCAAGAGAAGGTGGGTCATGCAGCAAGACAATGACCCTAAGCACACAAGTCGTTCTACCAAAGAATGGTTAAAGAAGAATAAAGTTAATGTTTTGGAATGGCCAAGTCAAAGTCCTGACCTTGATCCAATCAAAATGTTGTTGTGGAAGGACCTGAAGCGAGCAGTTCATGTGAGGAAACCCACCAACATCCCAGAGTTGAAGCTATTCTGTACAGAGGAATGGGCTAAAATTCCTCCAAGCCGGTGTGCAGGACTGATCAACAGTTACCAGACATGTTTAGTTGCAGTTATTGCTGCACAAGGCGGTCACACCAGATACTGAAAGCAAAGGTTCACATACTTGTGCCACTCACAGATATGTAATATTGGATCATTTTCCTCAATAAATAAATAACCAAGTATAACATTTTTGTCTCATTTGTTTAACTGGGTTCTCTTTATCTACTTTTAGGACTTGTGTGAAAATCTGATGATTTACAGTGGCATGCAGAAGTTTGGGCACCCTTCCTGAAAATGTCTGTTACTGTGAATAGTTAAGTGAGCAGAAGATGAACTGATCACCAAAAGGCATAAAGGTGTGGATACACACAGTCCCTTTAAGAGCTACAAATCCCATCAACCAATTTCCGCGCTGACCTACGTCACATCCTCCCTGAAGCCATAAGTTACTGAGTCAACTTCTGTTCTGTCTCTTTGGCTCTGTGAACTTCGTCTACAGACATAAAGAGGCACTCTCTCGCCGCTGGACTGCCTTGTCTAAAAGAGATCTACTCATCAGAACACCCAAGATTAAAACGTCTTTCTTGCAAGAAGAGATATTTAGCGTGCTTTCGTTTACCACTGGCCACGGTAAAACTACTTGAGTTGCGCTCTCTCTCTTGGTTGAGATATAACCAGTTTTATTTATATTATAAGTAACATTACGACTGCTGCCCAAAGCAGTTTAATTAAAAGTTAGAAGCGACCGGATTCCTTCTGACTTAATCGCTGTGCACATTGTTTGATCAGAGACTTTTCCTCACGAACGACAAAGCGTCGGACCAAGAATTCTCTGGAGTTTCACGGAAGCGACTCACATGCTCCTGTGGACTCCAGAAATTTCGGAACATTTCTGCATCCTACACAGAGGCAAAATACTGGAAAGTAATACTGGCATTTTGGGCAAAACTAGTCTTAGGAATTAGCTTTATGAAGTAGTGTGAATTTAAACTCAGGAATTGTTTAATTGTGCACACTGATCTTGTGTTCTACATTGCTCTCTCAGTTGTTTTTAAGAGAGAGGTATTGCATGCTCTTTTTGCTGTCCTTCCTAACACTTTTGATTTCATTATTACACATATTTGGATCTCATCAAGGTTTCAGTGGATTTAGTAATGTTATAAGCTAGTGGGTTAGCTGCCACGGCTAATTCTTTTGTCTCAAAGCAAGCCACAAGGTAGTCTCACCTCCCCCCAACACATAGATAAAATTCCAGTCCCTGAAACACACACACACACCCCTTTCTCTTCCTCACACACACACTCAAGTATATGACCATATTGTATATAATGTATTAAACTACTATTACCCATTTTTATCATTGTTATAATAAATTCAATTAATTGTTAAACTGTGTCTGTGTTGCTTCCATATATTTTTGAAGTCATCCAATCTCAAAGAATTCCAAAGTGTATATGAGTGCCATTGGCTGTAATTCAGTAAGTTATACATTATTGCTGCATTGGAAGTGATCATAATAATTTGGAATATACCATAATTTAGCTGTTTGGTAATTTATTATTAAGCACCAAAATTAATGGTATTATTAATGAGACTGATTTAATGATTCAATGAGACTGATTTAATGATTTAATGAGATTGATCACTTAAGACCAATAGCACCCTACAAAGGTAAAGATGACACATTTCAGCGTTTTCTGCAAGATTTGTGTATTATTTTTGTTTTGTGCAATTGGAGAGTGAAAAAAGAAAAGGAACACTATGCAAAAGTTTGGGCACCCCAATACATTTGAGTTCTCAGGTAACTTTTACCAAGGTTCCAGACTTCAATTAGCTTTTGAGCTGTGGCTTGTTCAAATTCTTCATTAGGAAAGGTCAGATGATGCAGATTTCAAAGCTGTATAATTTCACTGACTCCTCAAACTTGTCCCTAAAATCAACAGCCATGGGCTCCTCTCAGCAACTCCCTCGCATTCTGAATAATAAAATAATTGATGTTCACAAAGCAGGAGAAGGCTACAAGAACATGGTAAAGTGTTTTCAGGTAGCCATTTCCTCAGATTGTAATGTTATTAAGAAATGACAGTTAACAGAAACAGTGGAGATCAAGGTGAGGTCCGGAAGATGAAGAAAACTTTCTGAAAGAACTGCTCATTGGATTGCTAGAAAGGCAAATAAAAACCCCTGTTTGACTGCAAAAGACCTTCAGAAAGATTTAGCAGACCCTGGAGTGATGGTGCTCTGTTCTACTATGCAGTGACACCTGAACAAATATGACCTTCATGGAAGAGTCATCAGAAGAAAACCTTTCCTGCATCCTAGCCACAAAATTCAGTGTCTGAAGTTTGCAAATGAACATCTAAGCAAGCCTGATGCATTTTGGAAACAAGTCCTGTGGACTGATGAAATCAAAATAAAACTTTTTGGCCACAATGTGCAAAGGTATGTTTGGAGAAAAAAGGGTGCCAAATTCCAGGAAAAGAACACCTCTCCAACTCTGAAGCATGGGTGTGGCTCGATCATGCTTTGGCGTTGTGTTGCAGCCAGTGGCACAGGGCACATTTCACTGGTCGAGAGAAGCATGGATTCGAATAAATACCAGCAAACTCTGGAAGCAAACATCACACCATCTGTAAAAAAGTTGAAGTTAAAAAGAGGATGGGTCCTACAATAAGACAATGATTCAAAACACACCAAAATCTACAATGGAATACCTCAAGAGGCACAAGCTGAAGGTTTTGCCCTGGCCCTCACAGTCCCCTGACCTAAACACCATTGAAAATCTGTGGATAGATCTCAAAAGAGCAGTGCATGCAAGACAGCCCAAGAAACTTGTAGAACTGGAAGCCTTTTGCAAGGATGAATGTGTGAAAATCCCCCAGGTAAGAACTGAAAGATTATTAGCTGGCTACAAAAAGTGTTTACAAGCTTTGACACTTGCCAAAGGGGGTGTTACTCGGTACTAACCATGCAGGGTGCCCAAACTTTTGCTTCGGGCCCTTTTCTGTTTTTGTCATTTTGAAAATGTAAAAGATGAAAATAAATTGTTTTTGCTTAAAATATAAAGGGAATGAGTCATCTTTAACTTTATGCCTTTTGGAGATCATTTCATCTTCAACTTGCTTAACTGTTCACAGTAACAGCAATTTTGACCGGGGTGCCCAAACTTTTGCATACCACTGTAGGTCATATTTATACAAAATATAGAAAATTCTAAAGGGCTCACAAACTTTCAAGCATCACTGTAGGGCAGGGGCGCAGATAGGATTTTTGAACTGGGGGGGACTGAGCTGTCAGCAAATGATTCCATTTTGTGTATATATGTATGTGTGTGTGTGTGTGTGTGTATACTACCGTTCAAAAGTTTGGGGTCACTTTGAAATGTCCTTATTTTTGAAAGAAAAGCACTGTTCTTTTCAATGAAGATCACTTTAAACTAATCAGAAATACACTCTATACATTGCTAATGTGGTAAATGACTATTCTAGCTGCAAATGTCTGGTTTTTGATGCAATATCTCCATAGGTGTATAGAGGCCCATTTCCAGCAACTCTCACTCCAGTGTTCTAATGGTACAATGTGTTTGCTCATTGCCTCAGAAGGCTAATGGATGATTAGAAAACCCTTGTACAATCATGTTAGCACAGCTGAAAACAGTTGAGCTCTTTAGAGAAGCTATAAAACTGACCTTTCTTTGAGCAGATTGAGTTTCTGGAGCATCACATTTGTGGGGTCGATTAAATGCTCAAAATGGCCAGAAAAATGTCTTGACTATATTTTCCATTCATTTTACAACTTATGGTGGTAAATAAAAGTGTGACTTTTCATGGAAAACACAAAATTGTCTGGGTGACCCCAAACTTTTGAACGGTAGTGTGTATACATGTTATTTCACCTCCCTCACTGCCATCACCAGGAACTACCTGCAGGCCAGGACAATGATAACATTTTAACATAGCCTATGGAAATCCAAAGTTTACACATTATCATCACGCACAGAAATTGCAAAACTAGTTTTAAAACCGCTAAGTTCCAACTGTTAAACATAGCGAGAGGCTGGGCTACGTGTGTGTGTGTCTGTGTGTGTGTAAAGTGTAAACCAGTGCATCCTGACTTTCTAACTATGCCTGTGTGTTGCGTGAGCAGCAGTCAGTCAACAACTCTTCGCAAAGTTTCGTTATGAAACAATATGCTCGCTGAAATTATGGCAGGGAACGCCAGATTAAACATTAAAACTGACTTCTGAGCACTGTATCTACAGGCTACCACCAAAAGAAGGAGGCTACCAGAAAGGCATTTCTACTCCGTGCGATTTTACTTTCACTATGACATTACTTTGAACAGACTATCAAAAAATTGCAAGGTGATATGATAAAGTAAGGCACAGTTTACTTAGTCTTTTTTTTTTTTGAAAAAACGATGCAATCGTTTTCTGCCTTTTGGCACCCTTCATCATGCCGTGTTGGGGTCCTGAACTAGGAGCTGTCCCCGATATGCCTGTCAAACTTGTTGTGGGTAACCATAGCAACCGAGCTTGCAACCTGTGCAGTCTGCGCAGTTGCAACTATGTATGTACTGCTGTGCACCTCAATAAACCGAATGGTAATTAGTCTTTTGATTTTTCCGTGAGGTTTGCCTTATGCAAAGAAAGACAGCATAGACGTTTTTTCCTCCCTATAAGTGGGGGGGACCAAACGAGGTGAATTTAAATCTGGGTGGGACGAATCCCCCCCGTCCCCCCCTCTATCTGCGCCTGTGCTGTAGGGACTTATATAATGGATGCTCCACCTCATCTAAGACTAATTATAAACTGATTAAAATACACTATCGTTGATATGACAACCTTTTCTCAAAGCAGATATTCACTGGACATTTATGGAAGGAGTCTCCAGTGTTAGTGTTTCAGAACAGACAGTAAGTTGTCCCCCGCAGGAGAGTCTTAAGGACAAAGCTGCATTTTTTTTCATCTCATTAACTTCAAGACTATGAGGGAATGAGTGTTTATAGCTGATAAAATGTAAGTGAAGTGTTGCTGTAGTATAAGAAGAATAAAACACATGCTGTTATAGGATAATCACCTTGGCTTCACATTGGGTTGCGTCACACAACACTCTGACTGATTTGATTATTTTCCTGTAACTATGCGGCATTGTGTTTTATTTTTTACATAAATAATTATATTTATCCTGTCATTAAGGGGTTGGATTCTGTGTGTAAAGAGACACAGGACACATGCCACAAAAAATGCTGGAAAAAATATTGCTCTTATAACTCAAACACCATCCGAGTTTATCCCTGACATGTCAGTGACAATATAAGTGACTGAAGTACATCATCAGTACAGTTAATCTACATAAACTTATTTGTATTTAACCCCTTATTGATTTAGCAGGTAGGTGAACTACTAGTGCATCTCAAAAAATTAGAATACCATGAAAAAGTTCCTTTTTTTTCATAATTTAATTCAAAAAGGTAAACTTTCATATATTCTATATTCATTACATGTAAAGTGAAATATTTAAAGCCTTTTTTGTTTTAATTTTGATGATTATGGCTTATAGCTCATGAAAATCAGAAATCCAGTATCTCAAATTATTAGAATATTCCCTAAGATCAATCAAAAAAAGGATTTACAATATAGAAATGTCCAACTTCTGAAAAGTATATTCATTTATACACTCAATATTTGGTTGGGGCTCCTTTACCATGAATTACTGTATCAGTGCAGTGTGGCATGGAGGTGATCAGTCTGTGGCACTGCTGAGGTGTTATTGAAGCCCAGGTTGCTTTGATAGTGGCCTTCAGCATGTCTGTATTTTTGGGTCGGGTGTTTCTCATCTTCCACTTGACAATACCCCATAGATTCTCCATGGGGTTCAG
Organism: Neoarius graeffei; assembly: GCF_027579695.1. Classification (NCBI taxonomy): domain Eukaryota; kingdom Metazoa; phylum Chordata; class Actinopteri; order Siluriformes; family Ariidae; genus Neoarius; species Neoarius graeffei. Next base: position 21,055,647 of record NC_083570.1, read on the forward strand.
GTCAGGCAAGTTGGCTGGCCAATCAAACACAGTAATATCATGGTCAGCACACCATTTGGTAGTAGTTTTGGCACTGTGGGTAGGTGCTAAGTCCTGCTGGAAAAGGAAATCAGCATCTCCAAAAAGCTCGTCAACAGATGGAAGCATGAAGTGCTCTAAAATCTCTTGGTAGATGGCTGTGTTGACTTTGGACTTGATAAAATACAGTGGACCAACACCAGCAGATGACATGGCACCCCAAATCATCACAGACTGTGGAAACTTCACACTGGGCTTCAAACACCTTGGATTCTGTGCCTCTCCACTCTTCCTCCAGACTCTAGAACCGTGATTTCCAAATTAAATGCAAAATGTACTTTCATCTGAAAAGAGGACTTTGGACCACTGAGCAACAGTCCATTTCTTTCTCTCCTTAGCCCAGATAAGACACTTCTGACATTGTCTCTGGCTCAGGAGTAGCTTGATATTAGGAATGCAAAAGTTGTATCCCCTTTCTTGAAGATGTCTGTTCGTGATGGGTCTTGATACACTGACACCAGCCTCAGTCCACTCCTTGTGAAGCTCTCCCAAGTTCTTGAATCAACTTTTCTTGACAATCCTCTCAAGACTGCGGCCATCCCTGTTGCTTGTGCACCTTTTCCAGCCACCCTTTTCAGCAATGACCTTTTGTGTCTTACCCTCCTTGTGGAAGGCATCAGTGAGCATCTTCTGGACAACAGTCAAGTCAGCAGTCTTCCCCATGATTGTGGTTGTGTGTACTGAACTAAACCGAGAGATGCACTGTGTTCATACTGTTTTACTCAAACTCGAAATGAAATATTCTAATATTTTGAGATGGTTTATTTATGTTTTTGTACTATATGCCATACTGATTAAAATTAAAATAGAAAAATGCTTGAAACATTTTAGTTTGTGTAATGTCTATAATATATAACATTTTCACTTTCTTAAATAACTGATGGAAAATGTTGAACTTTTTCACAATATTCTAATTTTTTGAGATGCACTAGTATATGACCTTGCCAACAGATTTTTATTTCTGCCAAGGCAGTCGTGTTTTTGGTGAATGTTGTTTGTCTGTTTGACTTTAAGAACTGCACAAAACCTACCAACCCGATTTCAAAGATGAACCCATTAAAGTTTAATCCACAGGCTGGATCCACAAATTTAATTTTCATGTTTGATAGCATTGTAAAATAGTAAATTTGGTTTTGGTGGAAGTCTGCGCTCAAAAATGTCATACATTTTAAAATCCCGTCAGTGGCAATAAGTCCAATAGTTTAAAAAAAAAACCTAACCAATGTAGAAATATGATGACTCCATATCACAACCCACATTCACAGGTACCAGTCATCCCTGGGATACACACGTAGGCACATAATTCTAATAATTTTGAAAATATATCCAGACGTATAAAGTCACTGTCTTTGCAGATATCATAGAAGAGCTGACTATTGTCCTTCGTGGAGGTCCGCGCTCTCAAAGTACCCTTTGAGTTTATTGATTTATTGCAAGCATGTGAAAATAACTGAAAGTGACATCCTATATTAATACCATATTTGCTGTAATTAGCAGAGATGAGTTTGTTCTAGAGATGCAGCTGTTCAGTGCTTGGGTCTTTGTGTGCGTCAGTGCGGCAGGCAAATATCAAGTTTAACCGATACAAAAAGCATCCTATTATCTTAGATAGCCTAGGTTATATGAACATTAAAAACATCGAGATAGCAAGTATGGCCTGTGTACACACAGAGGTATCAGCACGCATATATATTAAGAATGAGCACATAGTGCTATGAATTGCACACGCACAGAGGCATTCATGACCATGGAGCTGTGACGTGAACATGCAGAGAATCTGTTGTGCATGAGAGCACTTCAGTTCTGTGAGCAATGTTCTAGTATACATCAATGTAACTATAAAAAGGCAGATTCATACTTTACATATTATAAATGGTTTGCATTTACACTAATCTAATCTAGCACCCTTAAAAGTTATTCATCGTCCTCTAAAGCAGTGTTTCTCAACCACTGGGCCGCGAAGCGACATCTAGTGGGCCGCGGATTTTTTTTTCAAGTTTGAAGCCAAATACTAAAAAGTTCAGGATGTCATAGTCCCAAATTCGGTAGCTGGTTGGACGTACACCTTTCAAGTGGAATAAATACATTTGTGGGTAAATTAAGAAGAACAAGTCTTTATTATTGCCACATCCTTCCTTTGCATTTAACACCCCCCCCCCCCCGCCCCCCCCCGCATGCACAGTGGGAAGAATAAATAAATCTGTTTGTGGGTAAATTCAGTGGATTTGCAATGCCTGCTGGAAGAGAAGAGCAGGGAGGATTAGGAATCGAGCGGCTGTGGTTTGCTTACACCCGATACTAAAACTTGTAGCATCCTAGAACCATTGGAAAGACACATACAAAGCTCAGAAATTCCTCCTTACCCGGGCAAAAACGATACAGGATTTATCTTGTAGTGTCCAGATCCCCAAACCTTTAACCCAGCCACATATAAAAAGTTGTACTCCTCCATGCTCTTCCAGGTTTTCATCTGTTTGTCCGTGTAGAATGAGGTCTAACAACTGTACAGTACCAGGTAGTTTGAGATGTCAGGAACTCAATGGATAGATAATTTTCCAACTCATAATGAATAATTCAATAACTTTTTATTTAAACATGCTAAGTTGATCAGCAGAGCTGGTGGGGTCGTGCGTGTACAGATGCAAATAATTACAATCTTTAAAAAAATATACACACAATCTTAAACTTAAAATCTGTTGATTATCTGTTCATTATTGTCGCATTAAGTTAATTAATAGTATGCATAACTAATTGTCTTTGTATTTAGTTCTGGCTACAATACGATCAAAATTTATTCTACTAATGTCAAATTTAGCAAGTAAATTTTTCTTTCATAGGAAAAATCCTTCTTTGTTAACGTGCAAGGATCTAATCCCACTGAGTGGTTTCTATAATCCACTTCTTTTGAGTGTACTTATTGGTTTTAATAACTTGCTTGCTTTCTGTACACAAACATGGTTATAAGTTCTTGTATTAATGGACCAGACTCCACTTTTGGATCATTAATCCCTTTTTGACTGCAAATGCCCTGCATGTATGGTTTGGCTTCTAGCACATCTGTACAGTTTTAAATACAATACCTACAATTAAAAACAGTTTGTTTTTATTGCATTTATTTAATTCCTGGGCTCCCGTCTGTAACAGAGAGTGATGTTGCATCCCATTAATACACTTTACAATAGATTATTAGATTCTAATAAAATAGGTGAGCCAAAATAGTTGGGGAACTTTTTTAATGGGCCCCAACTCGTTACAAGTATGAATAGATGAGCCTCAAAGCAGAAAAGGTTGAGAACCCTTGCTTTCAAGGTTCTATGTAGAACACTAGAGTTGGGTGTTTCTCTACCATACAGAAGCTAAGAAACCAGAACCATCCAAACAACTCTTGAGTTAGGAGTTTCAGTTAACTGATAACTAACAATTATTACTTGTGTATCGTTTAATGTAGAACACTGCCATTAAGCTCAGTGTGTTGATGTAATTAACGGTAATGTCTTACAGCACTCTGTCCAAAAAGGTGGTCGATGGAACCAAAACAAGAAAAGTGAAAACGAACCATTTGCTGCGGGTGGAAGATCACGATTTCACCATGAGACCAGCATTTGCAGGTAGGACAGAAACTTAAGTTTGTTATTTGGTTATAGTGGGCAGCACGGTGGTGTAGTGGTTAGCGCTGTCGCCTCACAGCAAGAAGGTCCGGGTTCGAGCCCTGTGGCCGGCGAGGGCCTTTCTGTGTGGAGTTTGCATGTTCTCCCCATGTCCGCATGGGTTTCCTCCGGGTGCTCCAGTTTCCCCCACAGTCCAAAGACATGCAGTTTAGGTTAACTGGTGACTCTAAATTGACTGAATGTGAGTGTGAATGGTTGTCTGTGTCTATGTGTCAGCCCTGTGATGACCTGGCGACTTGTCCAGGGTGTACCCCGCCTTTCGCCCGTAGTCAGCTGGGATAGGCTCCAGCTTGCCTGCGACCCTGTAGAACAGGATAAAGCGGCTACAGATAATGAGATGAGATGAGATTTGGTTATAGTGCCCACTAGGCCTGCAATAATTAGTGGACAAAATCAATGTTCTCAGTAATTAAGAAAAAAAACCCTAAATTTTTATTATTTTAAATTCATCATAATTGTGCTTCATTGGAATAAAATATAAATGTAGCTACGTGCACTGGTTGGTCGTGAATAAGACTGGCTTTACAATATAGGCTATAATATAATAAAAGTGTTGCTGCCAATGCACCTTCATTCATGACAGCTAAGGTTAGTTAGTGTTTGTACTTTTGTTAACTTTTTGTCCACTTTCTTTGAAACACCTGTACAACTGCACATCCATGGAATTATCAGCCAATCACGGGGCATCGGCACAACTGAAGATTGGAAAAATGTTGCCTAACTTCAACTGCCCAGTTTCATTGAAACTGTGCCCACTGCCACCGCGAGTTGGCCTAGTGGTTAGCGTGTCCACCTCGTGATCGGGAGATTGTGAGTTCTACTCACGGTCAGGTCATACCATCATAAAAATGCCAGACCATCATAAAAATGGTCTGGCAATACATGCTGCAATACAAATGTGAATAGGGAGTCAAACTCTCGCAGTTACCAGAGGTCTAGCCCCCCACAGTAACCTTAGCTATGTAATAGGCGAGAGGCCGAGGGCTACGGAAATGGAGATCGGCGCTGCCCTATGCGCCACATGGCATGGGAAGGGACTTTGACTTTTTTTTTTGTGCCCACTGCCATCTCAGATTTTTTTTCTTGGCTGATTGGAACACATTCCTGTGGTAGAAATGCTTTGACGACACAGATGCTCTTTGATGAGATAGAAATGGTTTCCTGAGATTGAAACACTTTGAGATGAGGTACAAACGCATTACTCAGGTAGAAACATATTGATGAGGTAAAAACACTTTGATAAGTGAGAAATACTCTGATGAAGTAGAAATGCTTTGATGAGGTAGAAACACATGCATGAGTTAGGAATTATTTAATAAGGTAGAAACTCTTTGATGAGGTTGAAGCTCTTTGATGAAGAAGAAATGTCTTCTTGAGGTAGAAACACTGACAAAGTAGAATCACTCTGATGAGGTAAAAATGCTTTGATGAGGTCCAAATACATTCCTGTGTTAAGCCTCACTCACAACCCACCGTACGTGCTGCTACGGGCGGTCTATGGTAAAAAATTTGGCAAAACCATGCTTGAGACTTGCGCGACACTTGCATGTGTTCAGCGCCGTAGAAGGTCACAGACTGCCCGTGGAGACTTTTGGTCCTGCACATGCAAATTCTACGGGTCTTGCGACAAATCAAGAATGCATACACTATGTACGGGACCCGTATTCCTTTTGTACACCTGAACCAAGTCAGCAGCGCGGCTAGTAGATGCTTTCTGCGATGACAGTAAGACGCATGAGTGACGCACGGTCATTGTATGAGTGACGTGCCTCAGAAGTACTACACAAGTATTCCACACTTGCTATTTGTGCGGCGTGCAAGACAGAAGTACATCTCACTTTCTACCCCTATGTGTGGTGTGCGACCTGCACATGACCTGCACGCGACACGAGGGGCAAGACTCTGGGTATATATACTGGGGAGGAACCAAGGAACCGATCATGTAGCATTGTAGAAGGGAAGAAGACCACTTCATTTGCTGTTTTTATTTGAGTATATGTTTAATTTACCATGCAAACATCAAATAATAAAACATGGGTAAAAGGGAATAACGCATTTTATTACATTGTAAAAAAAATCCCAACTAAATAGCCCAACAGTTTGAGCACTGAAACACACTTTGACTCTGAGCTGCTGTCCTGCTCCTACTCCTGCTGAGTGGTGGGACAGGGTGTCCTTGTCCTTATCACTGAGCATGGCACAATGGCCTGACAGTGATGATGGGATTGCAGTGTCCTCACTTCTGGGTGTCGTTAGCTGAAACGTACATGAAAATCAGCATATATAATATTAATTACATAAGCATATAGATACTGAATGAATGTTTAAAGCATGTGTATTTACCTGTGAAAATCCCTCTGGCGGGATGCTGTGCCTTCTGCCGGCTTGAAGGCAAACTTCTCCCTCTCTGTGCAGGGCTCGCTGGTGCTGCTACCATCATCATCAAATTCTTCCTCCTCCTCTTCTGTTTCAGGCTGGGTTACTTCACTTTTGCTCGCTTCTTCTTGGGTCCCATTTTTTAAACTTTAAACTGAAAAATTTTAAATTTTTCCCATAAAATACCCAGTGTTCTTCAGTCGAAAGATGGATCCAGAATGCTGCAGACACGCTGGTTTTATACCCACTCCTGGCTTGTGTCACACGCAAGTTATGAGCGATTGTAACATGCTAATCACATGCATCATACATGCTTCACAAGTGCGGCCTGAACTCGTAGCGCAGGAAACTGGTAAAATGCAAGTCTCACACACTCCACACTCACTGAACACACACTGACCACGTGCGTCAGGCATACGC